>NC_081369.1:19350311-19652394 GCF_030684315.1 Stegostoma tigrinum
TGACAATGAAGGAGAAATGGTAATTCAAGTGCCATCCTCCTACTATCAGCATTGGAGATAGAGAGTGAAGTCCTCCATGGGACATGGTTTCTATGGTGATCTGTGAAAACAGACCGGCTTCAAGAGGTAAATCAGCAGCATCAGCATAGAGACCAAAGATTTAAATTATCAAAAGCTTGAAGAGAAGGAGAAGTGTGATTACCCCAAGATGATTCAGATCAAGAGAAAGCACAGGGCTGAAAATTAGTCCAGAGTGGAACAAATTATCAGGCATGCAGACAACAACTGTTTTGTGCCTCAGCAAGTGAATTTCCATCCAAGATTATTCTAGAAATCTCAATTTCACACTGCTGACTGAGACCCCTAACAGTACTCTTTTAAAGAATGAATGGAGAGGGGAAGTAAAATATCTCAATTCTAATAGAAATTCAAACACTAAACTGCTAGACAGTGGAAACATTATGGTAAAGAATTGGACAGAGAAATTCTGACAGCGTTTTGTAAGATAAACAGTGATTATGTTTAGATATACATATTTAGTGTGTGTATGTGGGTATATTAGAGTATGTATTTTTGTTTTTCAGCTCATAAGCAATGATTTGAATTTTTCTAAGTGATTAAAAGTGTAACACAAAATATTTCAAATGCAATTCATGGAATTTTTGTCTTGGCTAAAGAAATTCCAATGAAAATGGACAGGAGATGGTTTCCATTGTTAGTTCTGAAAGAAAATGTTTGGTGAGGTCATTCTAAAGGGGCCTCTTTCTGTGTCAGCAAACAGTTTCAATATATTAAAACCTTCAATGCCAGACAAGTGCAAAGCCCTGCTGTTCTGGGAGTAGACTTTTTCAAATTACCTTTTTGGTTTGGACTGGTAGCTAGCACCCGTGTTCCCTCCCCAAACCAACACACACACACACACACACACACACACGCCAATCTTCCTACCTCTTCTGCTGTTTCAATTTTACCCTTTTTTTGTACTGAGAGGAGAAAGTTGGGGCTCAAAGTCCTCACCATCACAGTCAGTTTAGGTTGGCAAACAGTGTGTTTAAATGTTAGCCTTGGGCTGGTATATAGCAGTGTTAAAAGACTGCCCAATTTATACAAATGACACACTTTATGCTACCTTTTGACTAATTTGTAGGGCAGGATTAAATGAGAGATGGGGTAACCCACCAACAAATTTTGACCCAGGCAGGGATAGTGGTGTAGACAATAGAGAAGGCTTCAAAGGCTTAGCCCACACTCCTAAAACCTGCACATTGAGTGAAAAGTCGGGCATCCCAATGCACAGTGCCTGGAATGAAGTCAGTTGCTCCTCCTCCGTGCTTAGCTCAGGAATTCAGCAAAAAAAGGGCTTCACAGATACGAGATAATGAGAACTGCAGATGCTGGAGAATCCAAGAGAACAAAGTGTGGAGCTGGATGAACACAGTAAGCCAAGCAGCATCTCAGGAGCACAAAAACTGACATTGGGAATAGGGGATGAAATTTTTGCAGGGGGGTGGGTGGGAGGAGGTGTATTCTAGGTAGCTGTGGGAGTTGGTGGGCTTGAAATGGACATCAGTTTCAATCCCCTATTCCCAATTCCTTCGCCTCTGCCACATCTGCTCCCAGGATGAGGCATTCCACTCCCACACATCCCAGATGGCCGCATTTTTCAAGGACCCCAACATCCCCCCCCCGCAGTGGTCGAGAACACCCTTGACCGTGTCTCCCGCATTTCCCGCAACACATCCCTCACACCCCGCCCCCGTAATAACTGCCCTAGGAGATTCCCCCATATCCTCACATACCATCTCACCAACCTCCGGATACAACGTATCATCCTCCGACACTTCCGCCATCTACAATCTGACCCCACCACCCAAGATATTTTTCCACCCCGACCCTTGTCTGCCTTCCAGAGAGACCACTCTCTCCAGAACTCCCTTGTTTGCTCCACACTCCCCTCCAACCCCACCTCACCCGGCAGCTTCCCCTGCAACCGCAGGAAGTGCTACACTTGCCCCCACACAACCTCCCTTACCCCCATCCCAGGCCCCAAGATGACTTTCCATATTAAGCAGAGGTTCACCTGCACATCTGCCAATGTGGTATACTGTATCCATTGTACCAGGTGTGGCTCCCTCGACATTGGAGAAACCAAGTGGAGGCTTGGGGACCGCTTTGCATAACACCTCCGCTCGGTTCGCAATAAACAACTGCACCTCCCAGTCGCAAACCATTTCCACTCCCCCTCCCATTCCTTAGATGACATGTCCATCATGGGCCTCCTGCAGTGCCACAATGATGCCACCCGAAGGTTGCAGGAACAGCAACTCATATTCCACTTGGGTACCCTACAGCCCAATGGTATCAATGTGGACTTCACCAGCTTCAAAATCTCCCCTCCCCCCACCGCATCCCAAAACCAGCCCAGCTCGTCCCTGCCTGCCTAACCTGTTCTTCCTCTCACCGATCCCCTCCTCCCACCTCAAGCCGCACCTCCATTTCCCACCTACTAACCTCATCCCACCTCCTTGACTTGCCCGTCCTCCCTGGACTGACCTATCCCCTCCCTACCTCCCCACCTATACTCCTCTCCCTATCTTCTTTTCTCTCCAACTTCGGTCCGCCTCCCCCTCTCTCCCTATTTATTCCAGTTCCCTCTCCGATGAAGGGTCTAGGCCCGAAACATCAGCTTTTGTGCTCCTGAGATGCTGCTTGGCCTGCTGTGTTCATCCAGCTCCACACTTTGTTATCTTCACAGATACGAGTCCATTTATCAGAAAGAAAATTGTCCATGCTGCATCATGTCATTGTTTTTGTTCTTTCTGTAACAGTACATAATGTTAAAAATTGTTTTATACAGCCAACAGTTGTAATACATGTTCAGCCACTGTACAGGTGTCATTGCTCAGACACGTATAAAGGACGGTGACAAACCATTTAATGCAAATATAAACAGCCCATAAGAATTGTTTGAATATCAATTGACAGTTCAATGTGGGCTTAAGGGACACATATTTAAATGAAGTTGCAACAAAAGTCAGCAAACGTGAAAAGACCCCTAATGGCACTGGCCAATAGGAAGTCTAAAATGTAATCAAAAGGCCCATAGAAGGCACAATAACGAAGGGACGAACTTATGTTCCTTTATTGATGGAATTTGGAAACGGTGATGAAATGATCCCGTTTGGGCCAGGATCTGTTCCAATTCCTGCAGTTGCTGCCAAGTTCCCCATTAGAATGTGGGAATATTACTGAGAAAAACATTTAAATATGCACACATTAGAAAATTTATCCAGAAATATCTGGAACTGCAGATGCTGGAGAATCTGAGATAACATGGTGTGAAGCTGGATGAACACAGCAGGCCAAGCAGCATCAGAGGAGCAGGAAAGCTGACGTTTTGGGTCTGGACCCTTCTTCAGAAATGGGGGAGGGGAAGGGGATTCTGAAATAAATAGGGAGAGGTGGGGAGGTGGATAGAAGATGGATAGAGGAGAAGATAGGTGGAGAGGAGACAGACAGCTCAAGGAGACGGGGGTGGAGCCAGTAAAGGTGAGTGTCAGTGGGGAGTTAGGGAGGAGATAGGTCAGTCCAGGGAGGAGGGACAGTTCAAGGGGGCGGGATGAGGCTAGTAGGTCGGAGCTGGGGTTGGGGCTTGAGGTGGGAGGAGGGGATAGGTGGGAGAATGGAAAGGTTAGGGAGGGGAGGACAGGCCGGGCTGGTTTTGGGATGTGGTAGGGGAGGGCAGGTTTTGAAGCTTGTCGAGTCCACATTGATACCATTGGGCTGCAGGGTTCCCAAGTGGAATATGAGGTGCTGTTCCTGCAACCTTCAGGTGGCATCATTGTGGCACTGCAGAAGGCCCAGGATGGACATGTCGTTTGAGGAATGGGAGGGGGAGTTGAAATGGTTTGTGACTGGAAGGTGTTGTTTTTTATTGCGAACCAAGCGTAAGTGTTCCCCAAAGCAGTCTCCAAGCCTCTGCTTGGCTTCCCCAGTGTAGAGGAGGCCACAATGGGTACAGCGGATACAGTGTACCACATTGGCAGATGTGCAGGTGAACAGCTGCTTGATGTGGAAAGTCTTCTTGGGGCCTGGGATGGGGGTGAGGGAGGGATGTGTAGCACTTCCTGCGGTTGCAGGGAAAAGTGCCGGGTGTGGTGTGGCTGGAGGGGAGTGTAGAGAGGACAAGGGAGTCCTGGAGAAAGTGGTCAATCTGGAAGGCAGATAAGGGTGGGGAGGGAAAAATGTCTTTGGTGGTGGGATCGGATTGCAGCTGGCAGAAGTGTCAGACCACATACTGAAGCAAACCAGGTGCTCCAGCCACATTGCTTTGTCCCTGCCTCCTTGACCTGTCCGTCTTCTCTCCGAACTATCCGCTCCTCCCACCTCACTGACCAATCCCCACCCCTAGCTACCTGCTATCATTGCCCCCAACTCTCTATTTATTTTGGAGTCCCCTTTCCCCTTCCCCCTCCCTGAAGAAGGGTCTAGGCCCGAAACGTCCGCTTTCCTGCTCCTCTGATGCTGCCTGGCCTGCTGTGTTCATCCAGCTCCACACCTTGTTATCTCAGAAATCTATCCAGGTGACCTGTGGGTAAGCCTCCACTTCATTCTTGTGGCAACTGGTTAGTTCAGAGTGTGAAGCGCTGAGGGCCTGTCACAGAGTCCACACCTCATCCACTCTTCTCAGTTGCGTTGAATGCCAGACACAGGGTCCTCGTCTTATTCGTGCTTCTCCCAAAAACCGATCGAGTTCACAAATGCCCCTCTCGGAGAGAAGTTACCATACTAATACGTACACAACACATGCCATGTCAGCCTGGGACCATTTAAGATACTGAGCAGGTTGGCAATTCTAACAGGTTCTGCTGTATTTGTGACTGCAGCTATAATGTGCACCCAATGTATAGCTCTCTCAATAAAACAATTCCAGCTAAAATCGTCATGCTGTAGCAAATCTTGCTGATATGTGCTATTGTCCTAATTTGTGTTTTGATATACTCCCACTTATGTTTGACACATTTATAAAGGTGGACAAATATAGAGCCTGGTTTCACCAGCTGAAAGATGTAAATTAGAAATGCTCGAACAATTGTAACTACTGCTGTCACTGTTCTTAGTCTGCATTTAAAGATCAATCGCAGCTATGCTCCCTGTAAAGCAATGCATTTTGTTTTCTCTGGGACATCATCCTCAAAAGCCATGAGTCAAAGTTCACTTAAAACGAATATACCTTGACCATGATTTCAGTTGAGTCCTAACATGAACAGCTGATGAAGCATACATTCAAGTTCGTATTGCTGGTTTCTTTCAAGCCCTTTCTACAACCATTGGCACGTTTATTCTGTATCCACTCACAAGTAAAGCAGGCTTTTTAAACACTTCTAAAAATCAAGGATCGTGGATCCAAGATTCATTCTAGGTATTGATATTTGAAGGCTACAGTTGCATTGTGCCTTGCAGCGCTGCCAGTGGATTTGGCTATGCGTTGGGAACACAGCTGGCAGGTGAAACCTTGTAGCCTGATCCAGAAACTGCCTCCAGGGAGCCACCTCAAGCTTCTTGCTCTTTTAGGGGCTGGTGACCTTTGCCAACATGGCACCTTTGTTTTTGGCATTGCTGCCAGTTTCTCAAGGATTACACTTTGATAGCCTGCAAAAAAGAATATGGCTGAAATAAATATAGTTAGCAGGCTCATACAGTTTGCACCCCACAATGGAAGAATTAAAACTACAGTCTGAAAATGGTGTTGCCACAAAGCTTTACATTGGGCTGTGAAATCATAGAATCCCTACACAGTGTGGAAACAGGCCATTCAGCCCAATACATCCACACCGACTCTCTGAAGGGCATCTCACTTAGACTCATTCTCCTAACCTGTGCTCATATCCCTGCATTTCCCAAGGCAAATCCACCTAACCTACACATCCCTGGGCACTATGGGCAATTTAGCATGGCCAATCCACCTTACCTGCACATCTTTCGACTGTGGGAGCAAACCGGAGCACCCAGAGGGAACCCACACAGACACGGGGAGAACATGCAAACTCCACACAGACAGTCGCCCGAGGCTGGAATTGAACCCAGGTCCCTGATCCTGGAGGCAGCAGTGCTAACCACTGAGCCACCGTGCTGCCCATAAAATGTTTAAAATGTGAAAAGCTTAACAGAAACAGAAATTGTTGGAAAAAACTCAGGTCTGGCAGCATCTGTGGAGAGAAAACAGAGTTAATGTTTCAGGTCCAGTGACCCTTCTTCAGAACTCCACAGATCTGTTGCGTTTTCCAGTAATTTCTGTTTTTGTTTCTGATCTCCAGCATCTGCCATTTTTGTTTTTTTTTAAATTTAGCATGAAATGTTCATCCTAAATTCAAATGAACTCTGAAGATTCCCAAGATTTGGATGTGTGTTGTGTTTGAAGAGAGCAATTGGAGCTACACAAGAAAAAAGTGCTGGTTCCTCTCAATGTATTATTTTGTGTGACAGAGGCCCTTGGGAAAAACTCATTTTTCAAAATGGCACCAGCTTACCCATCAAGATATAACACCGTTTAAGTTAAAGTAGGAACAGCAACTGAGAAGGAAAGAAAAAAGGAAGCAAATCCTGCAATCTGGAAGCTGCTACTTCATGAACTTTGTGCTTCATGCTTCCAACAGTCTGTGGGTTTTAACTGGCTTGTTCAGTCTCATGAATACCCATGACAGGAATTTGTGACACTGAGTAGACATTATCTTCAAATTAAGGGACAGTTAATGATGGTGGTGCTGATAACAGTGTAGTGGCTATCAAAGCCCATTGAATTCAGTTCGATTATCACTACAATGCATTGGTGACAGCATGACAACAGATCTAGTGAGAATAAAGCAAGACATGGTAACATTTCACTACCATACAGTCTCCAAACTGCAGTAGAGTTGACCTCACTGGCACATATTGCTGCTCCCATTCACGTTGCTGAATTGACGTGTACAAACGTATTTTTTCTGAGAAAGCACAAGACAGGACATGGTAGTGTTGTAATTTCTTTGTCACGTTATGATATTCTCCCTAAGCAGCACCCTGAGTTGACAAGTCTGCACAGCTTTTTAAAAAATTCTTTTCTTCTTTTACAGTTATTCATCAAAGGCCCATATGGCAGGAATTAGCTCTGGGATGAAACTGCGGTATTAATATTTTAATTGACAATCTAACTTGTTTTGGCAAGCAGTTTCTATCAAAAGGTTTTTTTAAAAAACAGAACGCTTTGATTGATTGACTGCGTATTCAGAATGATAGTGTGAGGGTTCAATACCTTATAATCAAGTCTGTCATGTCAAGACTAGTTCTGAACCAAAACCTTTAGGGACTCTACAAAGTAATGTCTCAGTCAATGCAATATCACTGTATATAATCAGCACTTCAGCACTGTTTCACTAATCGACCCAACATGCACACCTTTGGACTGTTGGAGGAAATCAGAGCACCTGCCAGAAACCCACACAGTTGCCGCCTGAGGTTGGAATTGATCCAAGGTCCCTGGCGCTGTGAACATAGAACAATACAGCACAGAAAGGCCCTTCGGCCCTCAATGTTGCGCCGACCTGTGAACTAATCCAAGCCTATTCCCCCTACACTATCCCAACATCATTCATGAAGCAGCAGTGCTAACCATTGAGCCACTGTGCTGCCCCGTAATGTCATAAGTCAGGCATTATTTGGAGTCCTATTTCACTGTTTCTCAGCAGGACACTTCTATTCAAAGGATTTCTACTTTTTATCTGGTGTACCTGGAGCTAAGTGGGCGAGGAGCTCACCCTCCCTTGCAGCTCAGACCAAGGAGAGTGTGACCAATGGAAGCTTCTTCATATTTTTTCTGTCACCAGGAAAAATCTTGCTTACAGCCCACATAACGTGATTGCGATTGGATCTTCGGCATCTATAGGCCATGGCATTAGCAAATTACATGATACTAGTTCACATATCATGATACTACAATGAACTACCTCACTATAAGTTGCCACTCTACATCAAAATGCAATCTTTCATTTCGCATCAAGGTGACTAAGGTTTTGTGGAGTTGGTGCATTATTCAAAATATGAATGTAGTCACGAACATTCAAGATAGAAGCGAGAATACACCATTTCGCCCTCGAGCATGTTCTGATACTTAATAAGATCAAAGTTGATCTGTTTATAGCCTCAACTGCACACTCTCATGTACTACGGATGACCTTTCACCTTCTTGCTCATCAGAATCTACCTACCTCTGCCTTAAAAATACTTGAAGATTCTGCTCTCAATGCCTTTCGAAGAAGAGAGTTCCAAATACTGGTGACCATTTGACAGAACAGCATTCTAATGCCTAAGCTCTCTTTTAAATGGGCCTGCCTCTTATTTTTAAACCATAGTGAGCCATAGTTCTAGAATGCCCCACAAGAAGAAACATCCTTCGCACATCTACCCTATCGTGCCCTCTGAGGATCTGTTATGTTTCAATCACTTCTAAACTGTACAGGTACAAAGTCAGAGTGGTGGAGGGGCCGTTGAGGACTTGACAAGCCTCATGTCTTACTTCCACACTGTTGGGGTGGTGGGGGACTGTGATGCACATGTGACAGTCACCATTTTGCAGGGACCTCCGTTGCCTACAGGATGGCCAAATACAGGCATTCACCACCTGCCACTACTACCACATTCCCTGTGTGCTGCAGGCACCCTGTCCCCTCCACCTCTCATCCCCCCAGATCACCCCCAATGGTAGTGCCCTTGTCTCTGAGCCAGGAAGCCCAGGTTCAAGTCGCACCTGCTTCAGAAGTGTGTCAATAACATCCCTCAACAGATTGATTAAAATACTACACTGTTTTTACAGGCTGTTTACGTCACACCTTCAATAAACTATTTTTACAGATATTTCACTGAATGGAA
Organism: Stegostoma tigrinum; assembly: GCF_030684315.1. Taxonomy (NCBI): domain Eukaryota; kingdom Metazoa; phylum Chordata; class Chondrichthyes; order Orectolobiformes; family Stegostomatidae; genus Stegostoma; species Stegostoma tigrinum. The sequence goes on from NC_081369.1 coordinate 19,359,216, forward strand.
GGAGGTAGAATTCGATGCTAAGGTAAGGAAGAGCGATTGAAAGCTTGCATTCAAAGAGGAGTGTTTTGCTTTTACTTGGGTTTTGAGATTTTTTCCCAAAATAGGAAAGGAATGAGGGGTTTTGGGTTGTTCACACACATAGAATGCCTTATCTTATATTTTGCATTCAATAGATACAAAGGCATTATGTTGCCTTTTTCAAACAATCCTACAAAGCGTATACTCCACAGTGAAAATGCGGATTTTGTGAACATAATGATTCAACTTTGCTGTGATTTAACTGTGAAATTTTAAAAATGCAATATTTAAGATTGAGGGGCCTGCAGAATACGTCAACATTTAAATAAAACTGCAATTTAGTGATAGTATCTCTTGATTTTTAAGTTCTACGTTTCAGCAAACGGATTCTCCCATTGGCTAATATGACCAACTTGGCAGTTAAGTGCTTTGACCTCAATTGCTGATTAGAAATATAAAACAATACAAGTCCAGTACATTATTCTAAATGGTTTCCGAAGGTTAGTTATAATCAGAAAAGGATGTTCTGTTTCTGCTTGTATCTCCACATAAAGTTTAGAATGCTGCCAACAAATGCTTCATATTAACTAGGAGCCCTCGAATATTGGGCAAAATTCTTTTCCCCTCTTCTGGTCATTCAATATTGAGCCAACAACATTAAATGACTGGCAGCTGCCCGAACTTAAATACAAGAAAAAAAAATGTAATAGAAATGGCTTTGCATGGACCAAAGACACAGAGAATGAATGGCTGTGTAAGGGGCCAATATCAATTTCAGAGGATGGTGAGAAATATCCTAAATTTCCCTGATAAATTTGCTGCAGCAGGTTGTATTGGGACCTCAGTAGGGCAGGATACAGGCGAACAGCGACAGTTCTTGTGGTGCAGTGGTAGTGCCCCTAAATGTAGGCCAGAACGCTGCGTTCATGTCCCACCTGTTCCAGGTGGGAGCCAAAACATGTCAGAACAGGCCGATTAAAACAAACAACTACAGGAGAACTCGGATGAGGTTTCACATCGAGGTGCTGGGTCCTACTCCTGTCACTGTCTGGCAGCCTGGAGGATTCTAATTCCAAGTTGGCTCAGGACACAGCACAGAGCTTGCCTTTCCCCGGTCTCTTTGCTACACGTCATGCCTAACGCTAATCCTAACCCTATTGACAAAATGGCCCAAAACCCCACCTCTTCCTCCAATACATTAATGACTGTATTGGCGCCACAACAAGCTCGAACAGTTCATCCACTTCACCACCTTCCACCCCAACCTCAAGTTCACCTGGACCATCTCCGATACCTCTCTCCTTCCTGGACCTCTGTCTCCATCTCTGGCAACCACATGGAAACCAAAATCCATTTCAAGCCCACCAACTCCCACAGTACCTAGAATACACCACCTCCCACCCATCTTCCTGCAAAAGTGCCATCCCCTATTCCCAATTTGTACACCTCCACCACATCTGCTCCCAGGATGAGGCATTCCACTCCCGAACAACTCAGATGTTCTTGTTTTTCAAGGACCGCAACATCCCCCCCACGGTGGTCAAGAACACCCTCAGCCATGTCTCCCGCATTTCCCTCAACTCATCCCTCACACCCCCTCCCCATAATAACAACCAAAACAGAATCCCCCTTGTCCTCACATACCACCCCACTAACCTTCGGACTCAATGCATCGTCCTCCGATACTTCAGCCATCTGCAATCCGACCCCATCACCAAAGATATTTTTCCTTTCCCACCCTTATCTGTTTTCCGGAGGGACCAGTCTCTCCATGACTCCCTTGTCCACTCCACACCTGGCACTTTTCCCCAAAACCGCAGGAAGTGCTACACCTGCCCCTACACCTCCCGCCTCAGCCCCATCCCAGGCCCCAAGACGACTTTCCACATCAAGCAGATGTTCATCTGCCAATGTGGTATACTGCATCCATTGTTCTTGTTGTAGCCTCCTCTACATTGGGGAAACCAAGTGGAGGCTTGGGGACTGCTTTGCAGAACACCTACACTCGGTTTGCAGTAAACAATGCACCTCCCACTTGCGAACCATTTCCACTCCCCCTCCTGTTCCTCAGACGATATGTCCATCTTGGGCCTCCTGCAGTGCCACAACGATGCCACCTGAAGATTGCGGGAACAGCAACTCATATTCCACTTGGGAAGCCTGCAGCCCAAGTGTATCAATGTGGACTTCACAAGCTTCAAAATCTCCCCTCCCCTACCGCATCCCAAAACCAGCAGCTTGTCCCCGCCTCCCTGGCATGTCCTTCCTCCCACCTCAAGCCCCACCCCCATCTATCTACTAGCCTCATCCTGCCCCCTTGAACTGTCCGATCTCCTTGGGTTGACCTATCTCCTCCCTACCTCCCCACCTACACTCAACCTTTACTGGCTCCATCCCTGCCTCTTTGACCTGTCTGTCTCCTCTCTCCATCTTCGATCCAGCTCCCCCTCTTGCCCTATTTATTTCAGAACCCACTTCCCTTCGCCCATTTCTGAAGAAGGGTCTAGGCCTGAAACATCAGCCTCCTGCTCCTCTGATGCTGCTTCGCCTGCTGTGTTCATCCAGCTCTACACCTTGTTATCTCAGGTTCTGCAGCATCTGCAGTTCCTACTATCACTGTAGATTGAAACTAACTTGTACTCTTTGGGTGACTACAACCCAGCCATTTGGGAGCCTATACAGATACCAAGACATTCAACTTCAATCAATATTTATGCACGGAGATACTGGGCATTCCATTTATCATAATACGTTCACACCTCCTTTTAACGATCAGGAAGACAACTGCCTGAAAAGGGAACCAGTAACACAATGACAAGTGCAGATTTGGCATGAAGATGACAGGCCTGCAATAATTGTCTGATTCACCCAGGAGCTATCCCCGCAGCCACCACCAGGGAAAGGGTCCGAAAGAGCTACTGCCCCAAGAGCAAGACCCACAGTCATCTCCAGAAGAGGGATTCCTGCTTGGCCTGCTGTGTTCATGCAGCTTCACACTTTATTATCTTGCCGGATCATTACTTCACTGACATTATCACTATTTTTTGGCAGCCTTTGTGCACAGATCACCAAATCCTTCGCATCCTCCTGTGAAGATGTAGTGACATTGCCTGCCAACTTGATCATTTTTTTAAGAATTCATTTTGTGGGATGTGGGTGTTGTTGGCTGACGGGAGGAAATTTCAGGGATTTTGTCCATTACACCCACAATTCACCACGACAGCCTGAAACACTTCTAGAGCTGTGGTTTCAACCACACAGATCACAGAGTCTCAAAGAGTCAATCTCACTGCCCACCTGCTGCATTACATCTGTTTCCAGAAGCTTGACGTTGAAAGAAATGTACACCCATCTAACAGTCTTTGCCAACAGTTTCAGTTTGGCTCAGATGGAACATCATTTCAGGGTAAAATAAGTTTTGTGGTGGCAATACAAAAAAAATTAATCAGAAATATACGACAGCCACTAACTTTATTCCAAAAGAAGACTTTCACATGCTTTTGCCCCGAAAGACAAAACAAGGGCAGAAGATATCTGCAGCAACTTCAAAAAGGTGTGCACTTGAGGAAAGCATCCCAACAGAGAAGTTAGTTTCCGTCACAACTGATGGTGCACCAGACATGCCCGACAAACGTAGGTTTCATAGCATTTTGCAGAAATTATCCTTAGTTCCCCTCTTTTGTCGATTATCAGAGCATAACTCACCAGCCAGATTTAGTGAGTAATGTTATGGACTTTTCTTATGTAATGCAAGTTGTTGTTAAGGTTGTAAACTTGACTTGAGCAAGAGCCCTTCAGCACAACTTTGTTCAAATCCTTACTCAATGAACTTGATGGTGCCTGTGGTGAACTAATCTTTCATGTTGACGTCAGATGGTTAGATCGAACAAAGATTCTGCAATGACTTTTCGATCTAAAGCATGAAATCATCACTTTTCCCAAATCAAGGAATGAAATGTGCAGCGAGCTCTCAGAAAATGCATGATTACTTGACTTTGGGTTCATTACAGACATAATGTCAAAACTGAAGATGTGAATCTTGAATTGCAGGGAAGGGACAGAGATCTAGAACATAGGATCAGTGATGTGAATGCATTTACATTGAAACTAGATCTGTGGTTCTCCTAATTAAAAACTAAATTCTGCAATACTTCCCAACTAGAGAAAGCATGAGGGAAAAAAAATTAAGGACAAAGAAAAATAGTTCTAGAAAACCTCTGTGTATACCTGAGAAATTTAGCTAAGGGAATTAGATGTGATAGAACATAGAACAATACAGCGCAGAAAAGGCCCTTCGGCCCTCGATGTTGCGCCGACCTGTGGACTAATCTAAGACTATACCTCTACACTATCCCATCATTATCCATATGCTTATCCCAGGACTGTTCAAATGCCCCTAATGTGGCTGAGTTAACTACATTGGCAGGCAGGGCATTCCATGCCCTTACCACTCTCTGAGTAAAGAACCTGCCTCTGACATCTGTCTTAAATCTATCACCCCTCAATTTGTAGCTATGCCCCCTCGTACAAGCCGACATCATCCTCCTCAGAAAAAGACTCTCACTGTCCACCCTATCTAATCCTCTGATCATCTTGTGTGTCTCTATTAAATCCCCTCTTAGCCTCCTTCTCTCCAATAAGAACAGACCCACGTCCCTCAGCCTTTCCTCATAAGACCTTCGCTCCAGACCAGGCAACATCCTGGTAAATCTCCTCTGCACCTTTTCCAATGCTTCCACATCCTTCCTGTAATGGGGCAACCAGAAATGTACACAATATTCCAAGCGAGGCCGCACTACGGTCACGTGTCTCTCAAATCTATTCCTTCAAGTAAACATTGGTGGCTTGACAATAAATTCCATCAGGTGCTTCATTTACAAAGCAGTGGAGTTGACACAGAGGTAATTACTATGCAAAATGATCTTGAATTGAAAGTCAGATCAAGGGACAGTAATTTTGGAGCACTCATAAATTGAGAAAAATAAGCATTCCTATTATCCTGTGCTTTTAAAGTGCAAGCTTATTTTGATCCCACATCCCTCTGTGAGACAGAATACTTCCAAAAGATAATGAAGTCCAAATATCACATCTGCCTCACAGACACTCATCTGATGGACTGTGCATGACTAGCAGTCTCAAACTACAACTTAGAATTCAAGGCACTGGCACATAACGTGCTGTTGTAGCTGACTTGATGAGTAGGAGACATAGTGCATAATTAGTTTTGCTTGGTTTTAGATTGATACAGCACTAAGTATGTAATTATCAGCCATGACATACAATGGTAATCCCACCACTGAATCTCCCACCATCAACTGCCTACGTGTTAGCATTGACCATAAAATGAACTGGATTAGCCACATAAGTGCTGTGGCTACAAGTTCCAGTCAGAGGCTAGGGATACAGGAGTAGATCTTCTGCTGACTCCCCAAAGTTGTCCATCATTGACAAGAAACAAGTCAGGATTGTGATGAAATACTCCCCACTTAGCTGGAGGAGTTCAGTTCCAACAATATTCAAGAAACTTGACACCATCCAGGACAAAGCAGCCAACTTGATCGGCACTATTACCACAAACATGCACTCCCTCCACCACTGATGCCCTGTAGCAACAGTACATGCCATCTACAAGATGCAGTGCAGAAATTCACCAAGGTTCCCATGACAGCACGCCCGAAATCCATGACCACTTCCACCTAGAAGGACAGGGCAGCAAGTTGCATGGGAACATCACTGCCAGCAAGTTTTCCCCCTAAAGCCACTCGTGATCCTGACTCATAAATATATTGTCTTTCACGCAGTGTCGCTGAATCGAAATCCTGGAATGCCCTCCCGAGTAGCATTGTGGGCCTACATACAGTGTATGGACTGCGGCGGTTCAAGAAGACAGCTCACTACCACCACAAGGAGTAACTAGGGACGCACAATAACTGCTGGCACAGGGTAAGCCACCTTACGTATAACTTGCATTCTGAAAATGAATCTGCAAGCTTAAAGTTTGTAAATTGTCTATCAAGTCACTAAGTTATGGCTGGTACCAAGATCTGGTCAGTTCCAAGGCTTGATAGGGTGACAGTTCTTTCTGTGCTGGGCGAGTGGGAGGTGACAGATGCCAAGTGCCCACTGACAGCAGCTCTGATCTATGAAATACTCCTTCCAGCTGGCACTACCAATCTAAATTTTGTACCTCGCAACTCCAGTGTGCTTAGCTAGAGCAAAATATAAATTGAATACATGTTCAAAGGATTTATGTATAAAAACATATCAGTCAGTCACAACTCCTTAAGTGCTAAGTCATATGCAATTCTTACTGATATTACTTGAAAGGGCTTTGAATTATTTTTTCGGTCGTATCTTAGTCAACCATTATGAAATCTGACTATCAGTCCTCATATACTACAGGTAAGGACTGAGGGCTTCTTCTGAGCCAGATGCTGAAGAACACACACAATATTAATAATTATCTAATCCAGAAACAAAGTACAAAACATATCATCATACAATTTACTGCACCTGTCAATACTCATCAGTCACAACACATGCAGAATTTTATGAGGTTCCACTGTTGTGTAAACAATCGTTCAATCAAATTGACAAATTTCAAGGTTTTATCCTTCTTCAAACTAATGTTTTAAAGCCAAATTCATATATATCCTCCCTACATTCTTCTGCAATCAAACAGTACATTTCTCACACTACAGATCATTCACCATTTCATTAAATGAAGGAAAAGACTTGCATTTATATTGTGACTTTAAGATGTCCAAAAGCATTTCACCAAACCTGGAAGTATAGTCATTATTGTAATGTGGGGAAACACAGAAGCACAGGACACTCCCACAGATAATCTGCTATTTATAAAATGACAATGGCTTGTATAGTAAATTTTGGCCTAGGTACTAGTAGAACGAGCCTGTTCATCTTCACATATTACCATGGGATTTTTCTGTCCACCCTAAAGGGCCACTGGTTTAATATCTCATCTGAAAGATGGTACCTGGAACAATGTGGCACTATCTCAAATGGTTTATGTCCTTAGGTGCCCCTTGTGACCACAGCCAGGGCTGCGTCTGGGTTGAGAATGTAGTCCACCAAGCCAAGGCCAATCTTGTATCCCACACACAAAAAAAATCCACACAAGCTACACATGAACAACATAGAAACTTACAGAAATTAATCTTGTTTTCAAACACAGTCACACAGCAGGAAGGGGGTTGGTTGGACACGATGATCTCCCAATAAGTACCTGTCACTGTATGGCTATTCAACACTCTCCACAGAAACTGTTGCAGTTCAATCCATAAAGGTAGGTGTTTGGAATTTTCAAAAATTATCCATAAAACTCCTTCAGTTTTCCGCCAACATCAGCATTAAATGATGTTCCACTGATCTTTGATAACAAAGTGTGAAGCTGGCTGGACATAGCAGGCCAAGCAACATCTCAGGAGCAAAAGCTGACGTTTTGGGCCTACACCCTTCATCAGAGAGGGGGATGGGGTGAGGGTTCTGGAATAAATAGGGAGAGAGGGGGAGGTGGACCAAAGATGGAGAGAAAAGAAGACAGTTGGCGAGGAGAGTACAGGTGGGGAGGTATGGAGGGGATAGGTCAGTCCAGGGAAGAGAGACAGGTCAAGGATGCGGGATGAGGTGGGAGGTAGGAAGTGGAGGTGCGGCTTGGGGTGGGAGGAAGGGATGGGTGAGAGGAAGAACAGGTTAGGGAGGTAGAGACAGGCTGGGCTGGTTTTGGGATGCAGTGGGGGGAGGGGAAGAGCTGGGCTGGTTTTGGGATGCAGTGGGGGGAGGGGAAGAGCTGGGCTGGTTTTGGGATGCAGTGGGGGGAGGGGACGGGGTCTCACCCATCCCTTCCACTAATCTTTGGTTGTTGTTGTTGCGTTGGGTGGAGATCCATAAATTATGCTCCCTTGGGTTTTGTTGTTTGACTTTCACTCTGGAAATTTAGGTGGCATATCTAATCAGATGATAAGATTACAAGGGCTCCACATCACACCCTCAATGACAGCTTGTGTCTGATTTAGTTCTGACTGTCAGGCATTACTTATGTCTCCTATTCTCTCATTCCAATCTTTGCTCTGCTTTCTCTCCCCTTCACTTGTACTCGTGATCTTGAATTTTCTGATTCACCTAATAGAAGTGTATTAAATAAGGAGGTTCAGATAGAGTTAATGATAGTTGTCTTTTCCCCAGGACAGGGGCTTTTCAAACGAAGAGGCACATTTTTAAGCCGAGAGGAGAGAGATTGAAAAAAAAGACATGAAGCAATTTTTTTTACATAGACGGTGGTTTGCACGTGCAATGAACTTCCTGATGAAGTGGTGGATGTGGGTACAATTACAACAGTTAAAAGACTTTTGGATGGATACATGAATAGGAAAGGTTTGGAGGGACATGGGCCAGGATCAGGCAGGTGAGACTAGTTCAGTTTGGGATTATGTCCAGCACAAACTTACATAGAACATAACAGCACAGTACAGGCCATTCGGCCCTCGATGTTGTGCCGACCTGTTGTACCGTTCTGAAGCCTAGCTAACCTACACTATTCCATTTATGTCCATATGCTTATCCAATGACGACTTAAATGTAATTAAAGTTGGCGAATCTACTACCATTGCAGGCAAAGCATTCCATTCTCTTACTACTCTGAGTAAAGAAACTACCTCTGACATCTGTCCTATATCTTCAACCCCTCAATTTAAAGCTATGCCCCCTCGTGCTCACCGTCACCATCCTGGGAAAAAGGCTCTCCCTATCCAACCCTCTGATTATTTTATATGTTTCAATTAAGTCACCTCTCAACCTTCTTCTCTCTAATGAAAACAGCCTCAAGTCCCCCAGCCTTTCCTCGTAAGACCTTCCCTCCATACCAGGCAACATCCTAGTAAATCTCCTCTACACCCTTTCCAAAGCTTCCACATCCTTCTTATAATGTGGTGACCAGAGCTGTATACAATACTCCCAAGTGTGGCCGCACCAGAGTTTTGTACAGCTTCACCATAACCTCTTGGTTCCGGAACTCAATCCCTCTATTAATAAAAGCTAAAACACTGTGTGCCTTCTTAACAACCCTGTCAACCTGGGTAGCAACTTTCAAGGATCTGTGTACATGGACACTGACATCTCTCTGCTCATCTACACTACTAAGAATCTTACCATTAGCCCTGTACTTTGCCTTCTGGTTACTCCTACCAAAGTGCATCACCTCATACTTGTCTGCATTAAACTCCATTTGCCACCTCTCAGCCCAGCTCTGCAGCTTATCTATGTCTCTCTGCAACCTACAGCATCCTTCGTCACTATCCACAACTCTACCGACCTTAGCGTCGTCTGCAAATTTACTAACCCATCCTTCTACGCCCTCATCCAGGTCATTTATAAAAATGACAAACAGCAATGGACCCAACACTGACCCTTGCGGTACACCACTAGTAACAGGTCTCCAGGATGAATATTTCCCATCAACTACTACCCTCTGTCTTCTTTCAGCAAGCCAATTTCCGATCCAAACTGCTATATCTCCCACAATTCCATTCCTCCGCATTTTGTACAATAGCCTACTGTGGGGAACCTTATAGAACGCCTTGCTGAAATCCATATACACCAAATCAACCGGTTTACTCTCATCTACCTGTTTGGTCACCTTCTCAAAGAACTCAATAAGGTTTGTGAGGCACGACCTTCCCTTCACAAAACCGTGCTGACTATCCCTAATCAATTTATTCTTTTCTAGATGATTATAAATCCTATCCCTTATAACCTTTTCCAACGCTTTACCAACAACTGAGGTAAGGCTCACTGGTCTATAATTACCAGGGTTGTCTCTACTCCCCTTCTTGAACAGGGGAACCACATTTGCTATCCTCCAGTCGTCTGGCACTATTCCTGAAGACAATGACAAGTTAAAGATCAATGCCAAAGGCTCGGCAATCTCCGCCCTGGCTTCCCAGAGGATCCTAGGGTAAATCCCATCCGGCCCAGGGGACTTATCCATTTTCACCCTCTGTAGGATTTCTAATACCTCTTCCTTGTGAACCTCTATCCCACCTAGTCTGGTAGCCTGTATCTCAGTATTCTCGACAACATTGTCATTTTCTAGAGTGAATACTGTTGAAAAATATTCATTTAGTGCTTCCCCTATCTCCTCTGACTCCACACACAACTTACCACTACTATCCTTGATTGGCCCTAATCTTACTTTCGTCATTCTTTTATTCCTTAAATACCTATAGAAAGCCTTAGGGTTTACCCAGATCCTATCCACCAACAACTTCTCATGTCTCCTCCTGGCTCTTCTGAACTCTCTCTTTAGGTCTTTCCTGCTACCTCATAGCCTTCAAGTGCCCTAACTGAGCCTTCACATCTCATCCTAACATAAGCCGCCTTCTTCCTCTTGACCAGAGATTCCACCTCCTTTGTAAACCACGACTCCCACGCTCTACAGCTTCCTCCCTGCCTGACAGGTACATACTTATCTAGGACACACAAGAGCTTTTCCTTGAATAAGCTCCACATTTCTAAATGTGCCTATCCCCTGCAGTTTCCTTCCCCATCCTATGTTCCCTAAATCTTGCCTAATCTCATCGTTATTGCCTTTCCCCCAGCTATAACTCTTGCCCAGTGGTATACACCTATGCCTTTCCATCACTAAAGTAAACATAACAGAATTATGATCGCTATCACCAAAGTGCTCACCTACTTCCAAATCTAACACCTGGCCAGGCTCATTACCCAGTACCAAATCTAATATGGCTTCTCCCCTTGTTGGCCTATCTACATACTGTGTCAGGAAGCCCTCCTGCACACACTGGACAAAAACTGACCCATCTATAGTACTCAAACTATAGTGCTCCCAGTCAATATTTGGAAAGTTGAAGTCCCCCATGACAACTACCCTGTCTCTCTCACTCCTATCGAGAATCATCTTTGCTATCCTTTCCTCTACATCACTGGAACTATTCGGAGGCCTACAGAAAACTCCCAACCGGGTGACCTCTCCTTTCCTGTTTCTAACCTCAGCTGACGAGTCCCCAAACATCCTTTCTGCAACTGTAATACTGTCCTTGACCAACAATGCCAGACATCCCCCCCTTTTACCATCTTCTCTGTTCTTACTGAAACATCTAAATCCCGGAACCTGCAACAACCATTCCTGTCCCTGCTCTATCCGTGTCTCCGAAATGGCCACAACATCGAAGTCCCAGGTACCAACCCATGCTGCATGTTCACCCACCTCATTCCAGACGCTCCTGGCATTGAAGTAGACACACTTCAAACTAATGTCTTGCTTGCCGGTGCCATCTTGCGTACCTGAAACTTTATTTCGGACCACCCTACTCTCAACCTTTTCTATACTCTAACTACAATTTTCGTTCCCATCCCCCTGCTGAATTAGTTTAAACCCACCTGAATAGCCTTAGCAAATTTCCCACCCAGGATATCGGTACCCCTCTGGTTCAGGTGAAGACCATCTTGCTTGTAGAGGCCCACCTACCCCAGAAAGAGCTCCAATTATCCAAGAATCCAAAACCCTCCCTCCTGCACCATCCCTGTAGCCACGTGTTCAACTCCTCTCTCTCCCTATTCCTCGCCACACTAGCACGTGGCAAAACTTGTTGGACTAAAGGGTCTCTATGACTATGACTAGATTGCCACTCTTGGTCATTCTTTCCATGTTTCCTGCTGGTTTCCTTCTCCCACCTCCCTTTAGAAACCCAGTATCTGAATAGTATTGGAAACTTTATCTTTACTTTGCATCTGACTCCCTTCAGAGATATGCTGGCCAATTATGCCATATTTCCATGATTCAGGGTGTCTTGGGTTGGATATGCATGTTTGTTTTCATTTCTAAATGCTTTGAATGTGTGGGTTATTGTCCATCTACTGCTTGTTTTCTCTCTCATCTATTTAATCAGGCATCATCAGCAAAGGTAAAGATTCTCAGCTATGTTACGTCCTTTTCATTGTCTTGAATTTGCATTGAATCCTTCAGATGGGGCATTAAACTGCACCTTTAGCTAAAACAAACAACAAAACAATAAAAACTAAATCCTTACGTAGGAAGTCCACTAACCACCATTGTAACTGGTGTTTGAGAATCTCACCACATTGAGAAGTGAGTTTCATTAAATTATACGAAGCCAGGTTGGGGGGGGGGGGGGGGGGGGTTGGTGGGCAGGAGGCTACGACCAAGGAACAAAGAAATTGTTTTGACTTGGAGCTTGGGTGGGAAAGTTGGAGATAAATTAATGCTGTGATGTGCTTACAGACAATTTGATATGGTCAGCTGTAATGTAAATCTAAGTAGTGCTGTGTTCATGAAAATCCTTCTTAAAATGTGTTTCAAGAGCACCAGTGAAAGAAGGTGGGGCATAATTTGTCACACTCAAATTCTGGAGTTTGAAGGTCAGAACAATTTATTTGATCATGTAATGTTGCTTTAGGAATATTAATACTGCTGAAGCAATTGTCTTATATTGGAGATAGTAAGAACTGTTGATGCTGGAGTCTGAGATAAAACTGTGTGAAGTACCTCTTCCTCTGCAAAGACCTCACTGGATCTCTCTCCCACTGCAACCCTCTGGTAGTCTCTTCAGCCCTGAAACTACTTGACCACATACTGAAGCAAACCAGGTGCTCCAGCCACATTGCTTCGTACCCGCCTCCTTGACCTGTCCTCCTCCTCTCCCATCTATCCACTCCTCCCACCTAATTGACCAATCCCCACCGCTAGCTACCTGCTATCACTGCCCCCAACTCTCTATTTATTTTTGGAGTCCCCTTCCCCTCCCCCCATTTCTGAAGAAGGGTCTAGGCCTGAAATGTCAGCTTTCCTGCTCCTCTGATGCTGCCTGGCCTGCTGCGTTCATCCAGCTCTACACTCTCTTATATTGGAGCTCTCCAATACTTCATTCTAGTTTGAATCTTCAGTGTTCCATAGCACATGATGGATTGCAGTTGTTTTTTTTACAATTTATAAACTTGCATCAAATCAATAACTGTGGCCTATGCGTTACACTGCAGTAACACTGAATATCAGGTGCACTTGTAATTAAATGTATCATTAAACATTCCTTTAGAGTGACTGCTAGTTACAGACCTGATGTATCATGCAGCACATTTCCAAGAGGCAGTGTGGAAACCAGATATCATAACCCTAGATAATTACTTGCTTCATTGGGCATTTGTTAATTGAATAGTTGACAGTGCAAATGCTTGTACTCAGATTCTGTGTGTTAGGCTTTTTTTAAAAATGTTGCTTCAAACACAGATAAATGGTGTCGCACAGCAGCTTTCTTATTTCCATGATGTTTAAGATACCTGTTTCTGAAGCTGCCCTAAGGTAATAAATTTATGAATGTTAGGGTTAAGTACAGATTATTAATCAACTATTCCCTCAGCTTTCCTTTCACCTCAATTAATCATGGCCAGCCTTCAGTGAAATAGTAATCTAAGGAAAACCATATCAAAATTCATTATCATTTAGTCACACAACAAGACTCATGAACACTCCAAAGATCCTGAAAAGCTGATGTTCTGCAGAGATACACAAGGATGTCAACAAAGTCTGTGAATTGTTTTGCTCCATTTCCTCCTTGCTTTACACAATATGTCTTGTCCTGTTCTTTTTTCCTTTTTGCCAATTCTATTTTGATATGGAATTCCATACCCAAGATTCCTTGCAATTTAAAAGGAATTGATATGGGTTAAAAACTAATTGTGTTACATTTTAACACAGTTGTAGATTAAAACAGGCCAGCATTTTAAATAAAATGAACTGTTATTGCTCTCACTGAGTGGCATGTGTAGACTGTAACCTGCAGATAGGATGAGGACAATCACTGCAAAACCTCCTTCAAAGGCTTTGCTGAAACTTTGGAACTCTGATGTGGCAAATCCATGGGGGATAACCAATATTTTGATCCTTTGAGGCACAGCCCAGCAGAGCAATAACATTTGAACTCGACTAGATTGCACTGCAGCACTTCGCAATCTGCATCACAGAACAGAAATGCTTTCAGGTTTGTTAACCATCAGATTACGAAGAATTAAGAAAATGAACACCAACACCAACACTATTTGACAAGTAATCGATGTGGTCTCGATTACAGATGTAAGAACCAAAAATATCGGTTGGATTTTTCCATATTCCATTTCTTATCATTAGGGTACCCTATAATTCAGCGACAGCAAGTGATTTACCATAGAAGTGGTTAATGTAACCAGGAATGTTGAACTGTACAAACCATGATTATGGTAAATGCCTCTTCACATATCCCACAACTTTTTATGCAAGCATGTGATGCAATTTGTTCCGATAATATCATGGCTTTTTATTAAAAAAAAGCCCAGATACTAGATAAAAAACCAAATTTCTAGGATGCTGAAAGCAATTATTTTTTGCCACAAAATAACAAGCAACTTGTGCATTATGATTGTTCTATGAGGAAATATTGAATCGACTGGCTTGGTAGTCTAACAGTTTAAAAGAACGAGAGATGATCTCATTGGAACATACAAAATTCTCACAGGGCTAGTTAGAGTAGATATCGGAAGGGTGTTTCCCTGGCTGGGGGGGTTCTAGAACAGTTCCAGTACAAGAGGCAGACAACTTCGATCAGAAATGAAGTGAAATTTCTTCATTTAAAAAGGGGTGGAAAATGCTTGGAATTCTCTCCTTCCGAGGACTGGGGAGACTCAGTCAGTGGTATATTCAAGGCAGACACTGATATGTTTCTGATATTAAAAATGTTAAACAGATATGGTGACTGTGCAGGAAACAATGAGGAATAGGCTGAAAGTGCTGACAATCTTATTCCTGTTCCAATTTCTAACGCTCCTCCACTAGCAACAAGAAGCCATTAACGGTGTTTGGAGAAAATGAAGGAGGCGACAACATCTCCCATGCTACTTTATAAAGCAGTTTTCTCTTGCTCCAGATTATCCAGTTGGGAGTATGCTGGGGTTTGATGACCTTTTGGGCATTTTACAAACAGTTTTAAGGTTTTAATATGTAAGATCTACACTATCAGTCGAGACACTATCAATAATACTGAATGCAAACAACTCCTTCCCTAACAGTTGATCTAATGCCACAAGGAAAGAGATCAAGGGCATTTAAATCACTAGAATGTGCCTCTAACATCACCTTCCATGTACTTCCAGCATTTACTTTTTGTTGTAAGGCAGAGGTTCTGTGAAAATAACATTTTAATAACCTGCTTAAAAATCTAAGTTGGACTAAAAATGTGAGGAGCAGCACAAGATATCATTTCACAGTTGGGGTGGTGTGGTGTAATTTTGGACAAGGCAATTTTTACAGCAAGATGATACTCTGAACAAAGAACTGTACAGCACAGGAACAGGCCCTTCAGCCCACCAAGACTGCACCAACACAGAATGCCTTCCTAAACTAAAATCCTTTTGCCACTACACGGTCCGTATCCCTCTATTTTCTGCCTTTTCATATATCTGTCAAGATGCCTCTTAAAATGTTGTTATTGTATCAGCCTCCACCAGCTCCTGTTAGTACATTCCAAGCACTCACCACCCTTTGAACTTGCCTCACACATCCCATTTTACCTTAAACTTATGCCCCCTAGTAACTGACATTGCTATCCTGGGAAAAAGGCTCTGAATATCCATTCTATCCTTTGCCTCTCAGTTTACAAAATTATCAGGTTGCCCCTCATCCTTTGACATTCAAGTGTGAACAAACCAAATTTGATCAATTGAAACCAGGGTTGTTACAAGTGTTTTTGAGGAAGTGGCAGAGATGATTGAGGGCAGGACAGTTGATGTTGCCTGTGTGAGCTTCAGCAAGGCCTTTGACAAGGTGGGTCATGGTAAAAAAATTCTGCACCTTCTCCAAAGCCTCCATATCCTTCTGGTGATGTGGCAACCAGAACTGTAAGCAATATTCCAAATTTTGTCGAAGTAAAGCTCTGCAGCTGCCACATGGCTTGCCAATTTTTATATGCCATGTCGCAAGCGATGAAAGCAAACGTGCCATATGCTTTTTTGACCACTTTATCCATTTGTGTTGCCACTTTCAGGGAACGGAGGACTTGTACGCCCATTGTATGTTGATGGTCCTCAGGATTCAGCCATTTACTGTATACATCCGCTTGCATTAGATCTCCAAAAATCCACCATCTCACATTTGTCTGGATTAAATTCCATCTTCTATTTCTCCGCCCACATCTCCAGCCTATCTATATCTTGCTGTATCCTCTGCACTATCCACATATCACCCAATTTTGTGTTGTCCGGAAACCTGTACTCTCCTTCAAATCATTTATATACATTACAAACAAGAGGGGTGCCAGCACTGATCTTTGCATAACACCACTGGTCATAAACTTTCCGTCTAAAAAGCACCCTTTCACTACTACTGAGATAACAAGGTGTAGAGCTGGATGAACACAGTAGGCCAAGCACCAGAGGTGTAGAAAGGCTGATGTTTCGGGCCTAGACCCCATACTTTCTCTTTTCTATGACTAAGCTAGTTCTGTATCCATCCTACTAGCTCAATGTGGACCTCATGTGACTTCACCTTTTGTATCAGCATGCCATGACCCACCTTGTCAAAGGCCTTGCTGAAGCTCACACAGGCAACATCAACTGTCCTGCCCTCAATCATCTTTGCCACTTCCTCAAAAACACTTGTAACAACCCTGTGACACTGTCACTTCTGATGCCAGTTATTTGAAACGTCTTTAAATGAAAGTACATTCTCATCAGAATTTGAAGCCCTGGAAAGGCACAATTCAGTTGCCTTGTTGGATTCAGTATTGCAGCTTCAGCAGTAGTGGGCATGAAAAATGAGTTTCCAAAGACCTCTTGCTCAGTTCTCTACCGTGATTAGATTTGTGCAGATGCTTCTTTCTCTGCTGAGCAATTAGATGAAGTAGAAAGCTATTGATGCACTCAAGGGACAGCAGATTTATGTGATTAAAACCTAAAGTTTGAACACATTCCAGCCTGGGCTTGATTTATAGCTGGACTTTGGTCAACAATTAAACAAAGTGGCAGCCCAACTACCACTGCTACAGTGTGGCTGCAGCATGTATAATCTATGTGATCCCTTGCATCTGCTCACCAGTCTCATCGACAGTACTTCCCAAGCCATTCAGCAGGACAAAGTCATGGGACTGTCATTGTTTCCAACTCCACCTCCCAGTTATACACCATCACGAACTGAGCTGTATCACTGCCCCTTTACAACCTCCTCACTTAAATTCTTGAACTCGGTACCTCACAATACTGTAGGTGTACCTCCCACACATTGACTGTAGTGGGGTAAGGACATGGTAACTCATCACCACTCCAAAGGGAAATAAATGCTGGTTAATAACATCCACTTTAAAAGTAAATACTCACTTGTGATTGTACCACTTTTCGAAGAATGCCGCTGCTAGGCTTCATCCAGGTATCAGCTGCTTCTGCAACAATTTCTGGGATTAATTTAATATCTTTAGCTCCTGCCAAGTTCTTGAATCAAGTGGAACCCCGTAGATAGCAAAGATTTACACCAGCCAACCGAAAGTGTGTACACATTAAGTGGGGCCTGAGAGCAGGAACACAGTAGATTTTAGGGAGTTTCAGAAAAGGAAATCAACAATTTCCTGGCGTGTGAAAGAAGTCACTGTTTGCAGTTTTTGTAAGCAACTGGCAACTTTTTCATGGCATTGCTCACAGATAGTTGGATGGTGCTGGTTTACAGTCGCACAACTATTATAACTTGTTACACACTAAGTATTACTCTGCTGCAATCCTGCTTAAGGACTGGGGACAGTCTTCTCCAAGCCACAATGCTTCAATATTACCTAGAAACACAGCTCAAGATCCATAAGAGCTTTATTAGTCTTGGAGAGGGAAGCTCACAAGGCAGTTATAATATTCCAGCTCAGAAAAGTGCATAAATTACTTTTTTTTCCTAGTATTGTACTCAAAGGCTTGAACTGTGATATCACATGTACCACCATTTTTAATGTTGTAAGTTAGAACCATTCCTGAAGTCCTTGTCCTCATTTATCTCTGTTAAGAATTTTAAAAAATGTAATTAGAGTCATACAGTTGTACATGATGGAAACAAACCTTCTGGTCCAACTCCTCCCTGCTGACCAGATATCCTAGATAAATCTAGTCTCACTTGCCAGCATTTGGCCCATATCCCTTTAAACCCTCCTATTCATACACCCATCCCGATACCTTTAAAATGCTGTAATTGTACCAGCCTCCACCACCACCTCCAGCAGATCATTACACACATGCATCAGCCTGTGTGAAAATGCTGCCCCTTAGATCCGTTTCAAATCCTTCCCCTCTCATCTTAAACCTATGCCCTCTAGTTTTGTACTTTTCTAAAGGATTTCTGCAAATCGTTGGTAAAGAAAAACATCAACTCCTTTTTTAGGTCAAAATGATTCTGATGCACTGATAAAAGACACAGACAAACTATAATTAAAACGTATGAGTGTTGATAACTCCCTGAGCAAAGACTGGTACATGGTGAAGCTTAATGGAGAGTGCACTCTATATATCTCCATTTTCCTCTCAACTTGACCTGAAACATCAACTCTCCTGCTCCGCTGATGCTGCCTGACCTGCTGTGTTCCTCCAGCTCCACGCTAAATTGACAGCATTTTATTTTTCTTTGAAATCTTCCTCTGCACCAGATAGTTACAAACATGGCAAGGAAGTGACCTCCACACTTGTGCAAGAAAGACACTGGAGAGTTTACTTGCTGAATTGCCTTCCCCGATAAGTGGACTTACTAATATGACTGTGCATCAATAAATCTATGCCTGGATAGTGTCCAATGAGGACAGGTTCAGGTGCTGCCATCTTGAACCTGCCTCAGTTAGATTGCAGATAACAAGGTGGAGTGGTGGATGAACACAGCAGGCCAAGCAGCATCAGAGGAGCAGGAAAGCTGACATTTCGGGTCCAGAAATTTCTGAAGAAGGGACTAGACCCGAAACCTCAGCTTTCCTGCTCCTCTGATGCTGCTTGGCCTGCTGTGTTCATCCAGCTCTACACCTTGTTATCTCAGATTCTCCAGCATCTGCAGTTCCTACTATCTCAGTCTGTTTGCAAACCAGAATGTTCCCTATTAACTTCAGTGCAACACTACTAAGCTCACAGTCAGGATAATTCTTGCTGAAATGTTTAAGCCTGTGTGCCAGTTTTATTTTTGCAAATGCTAGCCCATTATCGGCTTATCATTGGCTATGTTCCACATCTCATTTTGGCTTGCTGCAGGAATCTAATCTCTGCAAATCTGATTGAAGATCCTTACATTTCCATGATGATTCAATTGCTGGAAACAAAATAAAGTGCTCTTTGTTTTATTTCCATACGCACTTCTGATGGTTCAGATCAAGCATGACGTCATGACCTGGAGATTAAAATGACATCCGCAGCGTTGAGGGAGTACTGTATTATTAGGATGCAGCCCAACAGGTGTAATTTAAGTGAACGTTAAGAATCCCATGGCACCATGTGACGAACAGCAATCATTGCAAGTTTAGTCAACAGGTTAAATGATCATTCCTCTTCTTGCTGTTTAAGGAATCTTCGGTCCACGAAATGGCTGCAACTTATTGTCCACATAAACCTTATCGAAATGTACAACCTTCTGTAGGTGGGTGTGGAGAGATCGCTTCCCCTTCTGTGACAGCTCAGGCCCAGAAAGCATAATTTCACAAATACGGAATTGCCTTGTTAAAATAGATAAAGAGGAATTTCTTTTCTCAAAGGGTAGAAGAGTGAATTTGCAGAATTCTCTATTGCAGAGGATGAGGAGGATAGATCATTAACTACATTCATGGCTGAGACAGGCAGATTTTTCATCAGTGAGGGAACCAAGTGTTATGGGGAACAGGCAGGAAAGTGGAATTGAGGATGATCAGATCAGTCATGATCCTAATGAATGGACAGACGACCTACTTGTGCTTCTACGTTTTATGATCTTATAACAATAGCCAAAGCAGCTTAAAACAATTCAAGGTTCGAGTGGTTTCTGAGATGGGATGTGATTATAAATGGAAATCTGTTTTTTAATTAATTTTGCAAAAGGCAGCTGATTTACCTTCAAAATGTGCACTTCTGATGCTAAGCGTTGAATATACTTTCTATGTCAGGATTATCCCGTATTCCTAATATTAAACATTACACTTGGTTAGCTTTCCTACTGTATATTATGTGGATAATTTATACACATTGCACGCAGGAGTTATCCTAGATGCTGAGAGAAACAGCCCAGCTTCAGAAAGTCGAATACAGATGACCCCAGGGAATCAATACAGACATTTTAGACAGAACTATGAATTTCTTTCAATTTATGGCGCTTGCTCGCACCCTGAAGGGTTTCAGCAATGATACTGCTTATTATAACGAGATCTGTAAGAGACAAATGAAAGCAGAGTTTTAATGATTTGAAGTGCTTGGCAAGCTGAACATTGGACAGAGAGTAATAACAAGCAGTCAGATTGTCTCTTCGCTTTCTCAGATCTTCTTTCCCCAGATAAAATGATTCAACCTTGGCTGCCTTAAACCGAAAAGGGAAATTGAAATATAAGGCAGATTAGTCAACAACACAGTCTTTTCTATCCTAAAGCCAAGAGCTTTTGACAGTTTGAGTCCCGGGGCTGGAAATGCAGTTTACATTCCTAATGGCTCAGATACTGGCTTTTACATAATTCTACCAGCATGTCGCTGTGAAACAATTTCTGATAATGACCCCACGTGTGTCAGCAAACTCTGCCTGCAGCACCACCCTGTGGTGGGGTGCAGATAAACAGGACAGAATCTGTGTTATTTTATGAAACAGTGCTTGCAACCACATAGAACATAGAACAATACAGCGCAGAACAGGCCCTTCGGCCCTCGATGTTGCACCGACCTGTGGACTAATCTAAGCCCCTCCCCTACACTATCCCATCATTATGCATATGCTTATTCAAGGACTGTTTAAATGCCCCTAATGTGGCTGAGTTAACTACATTGGCAGGCAGGGCGTTCCTTGCCCTTTAAACTCCGAGCAAAGAACCTGCCTCTGACATCTGTCTTAAATCTATCACCCCTCAATTTGTAGCTATGCCCCCTTGTACAAGCCGACATCATCATCCTCGGAAAAAGACTCTCACTGTCCACCCTACCTAATCCTCTCATCATCTTGTATGTCTCTATTAAATCCCCCACTTAGTCTTCTTCTCTCCAATGAGAACAGACCCAAGTCCCTCAGCCTTTCGTCATAGGGCCTGCGCTCCAGACCAGGCAACATCCTGGTAAATCTCCTCTGCACCTTTTCCAATGCTTCCAAATCCTTCCTGTAATGGGGCGAACAGAACTGCATGCAATATTCCAAGTGAGGCCGCATGAGCGTTTTGTACAGTTGCAGCATGACATCACGGCTCCGGAACTCAATCCCTCTCCCAATAAAACCTAACACACCGTAAGCCTTCTTAACAGCACTATCAACCTGGGTGGCAACTTTCAGGGCTCTATGTACATGGACACCAAGATCCCTCTGCACGTCCACACTACCAAGAATCTTTCCATTGACCCGGTATTCTGCCTTCCTATTATTCTTCCCAAAGTGAATCATCTCACATTTATCTGCATTGAACTCCATTTGCCACCTTTCAGCCCAATCCTGCAGTTTATCCAAGTCTCCCTGTAACCGGTAACATTCTTCCTCACTGTCCACCACTCCACTGACTTTAGTGTCATCTACATACTTACTTACCCCTCCACCTATGCCACGTATACCTATAAAAATGACAAACAGCAGCGGTCCCAAAACAGATCCTTGAGGCACGCCACTAGTAACCGGACTCCAGGTTGAATAATTTTCCATCAACCACCACTCGTTGCCTTCTTACAGAAAGCTAGTTTCTAATCCAAACTGCTAAATCTCCCTCAGTCCCATGCCTCCATATTTTCTCCAATACACTTCCAATTTCTGGAATACACAAGCTTGTTCTTTTCACAATTGTCTGTTATTGTAACAGTGAGAATTCACACCTCCTCGGTTTTGATGCCTGCACAATGCAGGGGAAGCTGAAACCTGCCATCGTTTATAATCAGTAATGCGAACCTGTAATCACACAGCAAACGACAGACAACAAGTCTATAATAAAAATAATGGTTCTTCTGGAACATTTCCAAAAAACAACTGAACTTGATTTCTTTTGATCTTGCAGTCTCCCAGGATCAGCAGAGCACAGAAGTTCTGTGAAATTATACAGACAACAAGAAACCTGCTGCAGGTGTATAATGACACAGACGTCACTGAAATTTAACTATTAGCCTTTTTGTGACCAGCCTTAAATATTGCCCATTTTGATAGCTTCTTAATCTTTCTTAACCTAAAGCACGTGTTACTTTAAAATGTTTGCTAGATTATGCATAGACACATTTTTATTTTTTAACTGGGATTGATATACAATAATCACATCGCACCACAATTTTTAATTGCATGTCTCATCTGAAACCACTTCATAGTACTGTCTGAAATAATGGTTTTCGATATTAATATCATTTACTTTTATTTTTCCCTCTAGGGAATCCTCCTCAAGGTCCAAATTCCAGCCACAGTATGGTTCAGGAGCTAACTGTTCTCGTTCATCATCTTGTCCAAGTACTGATTCCAAATTTGAAAATTAGGCTAAAGAACTGCAAGAAAGGGTTTCCAAGAGTCTCAAACTTAAACACAATCCTATCCATTAATGTGGAACTTCCAGTAAAGAAGCATTGACTAACCCTCAGAAGTAGGAAATCTGATGGATTTATTTTTCACTTTCTTTTTTACATTGTAATCCCCAATCCCCCACAACCTCTCCAACTAAAAGTAGAGCTATGATCGTGCCTGGAAGATTCCTATTCTTGGCTGCCTAGTTACATTAATGGGAAATCTAACTGAGATATGCAGAAATCCCATTAGTTCCTGTTCTATATCTGGACCTGCAACAGCTGATCTGTGTTAATTATTCGTAAAATTATTCATAGTGCAGCATTCTATCAGCATTACAGCAAGTTAAGCAGCGAGAAATATTGCATTAGTGAGTAAAGTCTGTTACCACTTCATTACAGTATAAAATCTAAGACATTTAATTGAGTTTAATGCAGTAAGTGCCACATAATATTCAAACTAAAACCTTTCCAAGCATTTTCATACACAATACCAGACTTAGAAAGAGGTCAGCACTTATCACGAGATTTACGCTCAGAAACTGTGTCTGCAGATTTCCACATTAGTCAAGTATTTTATCTGGTTGGATCTGCTGGGCTAGGGAGGCTATTGTTGTAGCAACCATGTCAAATCATATCAACACTCAGTTCATTAACTCAATCAGCAGCAGATCATTCCATAAAGTCTGCACGTATGTGACTTCTGGCTCTCATCACTGATTGACTCGTCCTTAGTTAAGTTTGACCTGCATCTCCTCTCAGATTTGAACAGGCTGATTAAACAGATAAATGGGACTCAGTTGAAAGATTAGTGTCAATCAGCCTGGCCAACCCCTTTAAGGGTCAGTGCAGTGTTAACACCATAAGGTGGTTAACATGGTGTTAACGCATATGGATGAACAGAAAAAGATATTGTACATAAAATGCAGACTGGAGGGTTGTGGCAAGTAACATCTTGCCTTAACCATAACAAAATGTTAGGCTGATAAATGCAAACAGTCACATAGGCCCACATTTGTATATCAAAAACACAAACATGTTTTGCTGTTCAACTGCATCTTCACTGTTCCATGTACCAACTTTGCCATCATGGTTAATCACTTCCATCCAGCCCTCTCCCCTTGGAACCCAAGTGAATATTTCATGCAGTTATTCCAGCAACAATGCCACATGTAACTCAAATGAAAGACTACCTGTTTATTTGGCATGGATGCCAAAGAGAGAGATTCTAATAGTTGATAATTAACAAATATTGTATCACACATTTGGGGTGCATACCCTATTATAAACAGACAGTGCATCACACCTGGTATCAAGATCAAAATGTGAACAGGCACTGTAGCACACATCAGGATTTAAGGATGTTCTGCCTCAAACTCCCTCACCTGTTTATTTTGAAAGTGCTTGCATCTGCTTTTGATGCTGTGCTCCAGCTAAGAATTATATTCATCCCTGGAAAGTGCGTTCCCTGATACAACACCCACCTTCGATCCTGAAGCCAGTGATTCAAATAAGACATGCCAACAATTTGGCTCAACAACTTAAGAAAAAAATGCTTGCCTTCCTTTCCAGAACCAAATCACATTACTATTCCAGAATTGTCCTGTTTCAACTCTATTCCCTTCCCCATATCATCCTAAACTTCTGACATCAAATTGAGGGCCTCATGTGTTTTATTTGTTCTGTCCCAAAAATTGTGGCTATCTGGGTGGCAGTTTCAGCCTCCTGCAGCCTTTCTTTGCTACCCAATCACTCCCCGATGCAACCTCACCTCACTAGTTCTTCTGTACAATACCCACTTTCCTGACCTTGCTCAGCGTTCATCTCCTGATCACCAAATTACTGCTCTCTTGCCCAGTGTCCATTGGCATGCACTTGCACCTTCGTCAATGTTCCTGACACTTTAGAAACTGGCAATATGTTGCTGTCTTCTCAGAGGCTTAGTTTCCTCTCTCTCTCTCTCCATTCTCTAAAGGTTCAAGAATATGTTGTCTGAATCTTAATCCATTTCCACCGCTCTTGCCACTCCCTGTTAGAATCTGTACCACCTGGTTTCTCTCCATTCCAAGTATGAGGATGGCCAATGTTAAGGTTGTTGGAGATACTTTATGTAAATATGACTGCTGACTCTCCCTAAATTTTTTCTCAAACACATAGCAGCCTTCAATCCCACAAAATACAGGATTGCTCTTCCTCCAGCTTTGCTCCAGGCTACGCCTCTGTTCTGCTGCAGCTCTCCAGTGGTTTTCTCCCTCGTTTCCTCGGAAGCATCAGCACTTCTAAACTGGTTTAATAACATACACCAATTATACCTGGCATGGTCTCGAGTTCATTCGCAGACCCCTTTCTATTCCTCATCTTTATGTAGTCAAAATTTCCCTTAAATATAGGAAAGCGTCCATAATATCTCAATGAAACCTAGTTCAGCCCTCTAAACCACCCTTGAATACAGTTGTCGATGTGCATTTCTGGAGATTAAGTTGCAGATCAGCAAAAATATTTTGCCGCTGAATGTTCACAAGAACAAAACCACCTTATTTGGTTAATACAAAAGAAAAACTCCATTGTCTGCAGGTATCCTTCTGTGAATATTCATTTAAACTCAACCTGATGGTGTGCAGTTTGACCAAGTTGTGGTTCAAATTTCACATCCAATCCAACATGGAGACTATGTATTTGACCATTGTAAGCTCCATCTCAGTCTCATCCTCTCTATTGCTAAAATCCTCAGCTTCACTTGTCTCAGTGTCAATCTAGACTTCTCCAATAATTTTCTTTATCCACATCATATTCCACTCATCTATCATTTCTGATTCTTACTGACACCTATCCACTAGCACATTAAGTTCAAAATTATCTCCAACATCTTCAAATCCCAAAGGTGTTCTCCTCATGTGTGCCACCTCCTCCACACTATCGATTCCCTGATCTCAGTCAGCCCCACTCTCAACCATGACTACAAGAACTAATAGTCAATTCTTTTCCACAAATTCAAACTTCCTGCCTAAACCTCTCTTCCTCCTTGCTGCTCTCTTTGTTAGTGTTGATTTATTTAAAGTGAACTATATCTCAAGTTGATGCTTTGATTCTAAAACTGTTCATATTCTCCATTTGTAGATCCTCAGGAGTGACCTTAAGAACTGTTCTCTCTCGGTCCACCTTTCTCCTTTTCACAATGAGAGCCTTAGGATATATAGCCTAATGACGTGAAGGAAAGAAAATTACATTGGGATGACTCTTACATTTTTGTGGTTATGTGCAAGGTGTGTTGACTTGCTTGGAATGGATTCTCACCATGAGGCCAAGCAAGATATCTTATGAAATCCTCCTCATTAACTATCTGCCTTGTCCCTACTGTGTCCCTCACATTTGATTCCAGCTCCGTCTTACCAAGTGCCATTCCTGGAACAATGTGCTATTCTGTGATTATTCATAAAAAGACTAGCATCCCTTATGTCCATGCTATCATTAAAAGGCTGTTGTGCATCTGGACAGGTGTCAGTAATCCAGTGTTGCTCCTCACCAGCAGCCACAAAGTCACGCTGCTCATGGCATACAGTCAGCATGGCTTAACAATTACAACCCCATTTTCTCACCCTGGTTGCAATAACAACTATTCCATATTACCTGCTCCTAGATATATCCCATCTAAACATACTCTGAGTGCCCCATATTTTCCCCAATGGCTCAAGGTCACCTGGATTTTGTCGTTGTCTAGGACGGGTCGTCACATACAAGCAAGCAGTTGGCCAAGTCAGTCATGAGCTTTTATCGGCAACCAGCAAAAAAGGAACACAAGAAAACGCATTGCATTGTGGGTATAACCATAGTATCAAACTAAATGCTAAAGATCTTGATTCATTATGGTCGAACTCCTGGGCTGTGACTGATGGTGCGAGGACACCCTCACTGACAGCAGAAAACTACTTGACCCTCCCACTGCCCCATTCCCTGCCTGGACTATCCCTATACCCCCATCAGTTTCTGACAAGGCCAGTTGATTGAAAACCAATTGTAGCATACATGCTGTGCAGGGAGCTGGCACATGCTACGGGTATTAGATTAATGACTCGCGGTGTTGTACAGCAAGATGCTTCTCTCCACCCTGGACAGATCTCTGCTGACGAGCAGAACAAACAGCCTGTCCATGTTTCTGCGCTAAACAGCACATCAATATGGCAGTCCCAATAGTCTTTTCCTCTGGCTAAAGCACCAACAGGCATGGCAGGCCAAGCAAGGCATGAATGGTGTTAGCATGCTGTTAAGTGCCATCACAGCAAGCGTGAAGAGAGCAAGCAAGCATGAAACCTGAGCGGGAGATGAAGCATGGCTCGATTTGAGAGCTGGGAACCTGTCCCTATTCACAAAACGTTCCTGCTGCAGTCTTTCACACTTACTTACTGAAGTATGCTGCAATGAGATCTGTGCTTTCTATGTGGGCCGCAAGTAGATTGCAGAGGTGCCATGGTGATCATGTGGGTTTGGTACATATCAGAAGCCAATGTCCATAGGATGCATGCAACTGGTGCCCATGGATTGTGCCCTGAGATGCTGGTTGGTGCTGAGAACATGGAGACTTCTCGCAGGCACTGGTTCCAATCAACAAGCAGTACAATACCGTGTTAAACACTAAGGAAACTATCTTCAACAGTGAGGAAGAAGCTGTTACAGCGAGTTAACAAGTATTTATGAGGAGGAGAAATTCCAAAGACAATTGAGACTCAGATGTCTCGAACCTTAATTAAGTAAACTACAGATTAAAATCTTATGTAGACATGCATTATACAGCAACATTGCTCTTCATACATCTACAGAGGCTACATCAACATTCTACACCCATATGAAGCTTTAGATAGATTCTGACATCTGTGCAGGGAATGAAGTGTAACATTGGCTCAACTACATTGATGTGGGTTTAAATTGTGACAGTTCACTGACAGTTTGAGGTTCAGCATTAATCTCTCATTTTTGAGATCATCTCTGGCACAGGAAAATCATCCACTTATTTAGTTATCAGAAATGCCTTTGGATTGGCTGGGCAAAAACTCACTGCTGTTTGTGGGCCTAGTTATGTGCGTAAAGACTGCTGCACTTGACCACATGGCTATAGAATCAGTGCAATCCAGAATATTTCATCATGTGAAGCTCAATGGGACCTTTCTGAGATCACAGTAAATAAATGGAGGTCATTTTATCTTTCAGTAAAGCTTGTGTCAAATTAATTGGCAGATCAATGAATATCCCTTTCATGGATTATAAAGTCGAATTGGAACTTTTGTGGTGCAATGGTACTGTCTCCATCTTGGAACCAGGAAGCCTGGGTTCAAATCCCATCTGCTCCAGGGATGCATCAAACACATTTTTGATGGCAAAATGTGTCTACAAACTCCTAATTCTGCTGAGAGTTAAAAAAACACAACAGTATGTTTGCCTTCTGAACTCTACAGTCAGCTTCCTGATAATGATGAATATTCATCTCTGTCAGTGTTGCTGTTTTAAGTGTCAGGTACTATGATATAGCATTTTCTAACCAAGGCCGCAATATTACCAGACCAGTTTATTTCAGAAACACAAAATACTTCATCATTGTTAATTCCAAAATTCTATTCCGAAAATAATCCTTCCTTCATTGACTCATGGATATGACAATCCGAAAGATAAAGGGGAAATGCTGAGAAAGCAGAGCCCAGATAAAGGATCATGTTAGAAATTTTAAGCTACAATTTTCCTTCATTTCATTGTAATGGGCATTTCGGCAGCACAATATAACCGCAGATTACAAGTTCCAAATACATCCTGAATCAAGGAAATGTGCAGAGAATAATTCTGTTTGAAAAAAGCAAAATAAAACCAGCTCCACTTGAAGCATATGCACTTTTTCTTCATTGCCATGACAACATCCTGAAGCTCCTTTCCTAACTGCATGATGGGAGTCGATACAACATATAGACTGCAACTAGTCAAGTGATTGCCTCACCGCAGCCTCTCAAGGGCAATAAGGGATGCAGCAGCTGATTTGAGAGTTTTTAAGGGTAACCCCTTTACTTCCCACCATGTGTTAGGCACTTTTCAGAACTGGAGAACATTTCATGAATGTTTATTGCCAGTGAGAAGTCAGAGCCCCAGATTGCATATAGCTGCTTTGAGACTGGACTTGAAACAGAGGCTTCACTGTGTGAATTCCTCCCTTCGGCAGACCAATGCCTTTTCTATAAGCAAGGCTGATGTCAATTCAGTTTGAAGTACTTCTGTTCCAAGTCTACCTAAACTGTGTCAATACCTTGAGAACCTATGCTTCTTGTTCAATAGACCAGGATTGCTCTGACCTTTTCTCCCAGTGAACAATTTTTGCTTGTTCTGTTTATTAAAGTGAACAACACATCTTATTTCAGGCTGAGATGTTGTAATGATATTTAATTAAAGCATTAAGATTCCTGATTTAGTATTTGGGTGCAAAATATGCAAAGTAGATCACCCATCCATGAAATGGAAACCAAGCAGCTTCTGCAGCGAATGACAGAGCTGTGATGTTAACCTTCTGTTCCAATGCCAAGCTCAAAATCCAAACCTGAGAGATACCCTAGATTGATGGTTACTGAAGAGTACATTGAGGTCCATGAAGGATCTGTTAACTTAAGACATTCAAACTCATCATTTTTAGCATACCATGCACCATCACTGACAAATGGATTAAAGATATGGACTTATTTATATGACAGTTGATGATGAGATTGATAGAAACCTGCATCTTTGATTTAGAAAATGTACCAAAATGCAATGTAGTCTTAGTCATCTGGAGGAATACCCAGCAATCTAGGGAGAAGGTCAATGGCACGCACTCAACGAGCCTAAACATTGCCATCTTTTTCCCCCCTGATACCTCACATTCATTCTCTTTCTCTGATATTGTACCATTTCCCACCAGGCTTGTGCTCTATCACTCATGATTGCTTGTAACATTTTCCCCATCCCAAATCCAGCCCCAACATGCCTTCAGCATTGCCCACTCACCTCTACCAAAAGTAACAGCTGTGCCAAAACACTTTCATCTGCCTTGTTCTCATTCCAAGAGGGACACAGCCCCAAATAAGGCAAAGAATGTCAAGGTGGGTGGAGGACATTCCAAAACTCAGCTCTTCTTCTTTTACGTGGAGAATAGTCTGACACCGACTGCCCAAGAGGTTAACTGACTGTGTCCAAGCCCCTGGACAGGTCTCAGAGGCTGCTGTCGACTTACAGTGCTGGGAAGCCCTGACTGTAGGTTATCTCCCCCGACCTGACTGAGGACTGCTGACAACATGACAAGCTTTCTGGATTTGTCTCTGTGCTAAAAGCAATGCAATGCAGCTGTACTGTGAACTTGGTATTTTTGGATGAGGGGCGAGGCATAAAAAGACAAGGCAAAAAAGGCTGCGACCATCCAGGTAGGGTCAAAGTGAGTAAGAGCTGAAAGAGGAAGACGTAACAAGAGAAATGGCCTGGTCCAGTCCATGAGCTGTGTGCATGTACCACAGAACAGTATGTTCCTGCTGCTGCGTTACAATGAAAGTTGCTGCTGTCCCCCCAAGATGCAGCATTGAAGTATAGAAGCGCACTCTAAGCAGATTGGAGGTGTGTCATGAAAGTTCTTAGTGACTGTCACATGTCAGATGCCAATATTGTTGGATGTGGTGTGCAGGTGGCAAGTGCTCATGGAGTCTGTTGGGGATGTAGATGCCTGGCATCAAACATGAAGGTCGTTCAGAGCAAGTGGCAAGCTGATGTTACCAAGTACCCACTCTGACTTCCATGTTGAGAATTCTCGAGGTTGAGTTTGCACATGGTGATAGGATAGGAAGCTGCAAATCAATGAGGCAAGATGTGCATTTAATGAAGTTGACAACTACAGTAATCCCCCTTAATTGGCAACCTGTCACTATCTAGGGAGAAACTTGCCTCAATGCCTAGAACCTAGTTTAAAGACACAGTGACTTGCTCCTGATGTTGGGAAAGGCCTCACTAGAATTCTTGCTGGGCTTCTCATGTAACTGTGCCACATTTCTTGTCATTGCCCATGTCAATCAGGCCCTTGTATGTATTATTAAACCAGAAGAAAAGAGTTGAGTCTAGGCAAAAGATTCAAAAGACTAAGAGAATACCATGTTTACAGCAGCTCTGAGCATTTTGGCGTGCTGCCAATCTCCTGCCTGGTCTCCAGAACCCTGTATATTGTTTCTAGTTAAATAATTATCTAATCCCCTACCTCAAATGATCTGCCATCACCATATTTCTAGACAGTGCATTCTAGATGTTAACTGGCCACTGAGTGAAAGTTTTTCCTCATGTCACATTGGCTTCGAATGCAGAACAGTTTAAATCTGTGCCCTCTAGTTCTCAACCCTCTCACAAGCAAGTAACTTTTCATATCAACTTTGTCCAGACTTGTTATGACTTTGAAAATATCCACCAGATTTCCAGTTAGCCTTTTCCTCTTTAATGAAAGCAGTCCCAACTTCTTCAATTATCCTCATAAACGTACCATTCCCATCAGCTGATGAAGGGTCTAGGCCCGAAACGTCAGCTTTTGTGCTCCTGAGATGCTGCTTGGCCTGCTGTGTTCATCCAGCTCCACACTTTGTTATCTTGGATTCTCCAGCATCTGCAGTTCCCATTATCACTGACCAGATAATCTGTTCTTTTTAATGATGTTGATCGAGGGAAAAATATTGGCCAGGAATAATTTCCCTGCTCTTCTTCAAAACGTGCCCTGAGTACTTTCACTCCCACCTGAGAGGATAGGGGAGATCTCAGTTTAACAGCTTAGCAGAAACACAGCAACTCAGACAGCATCAGCCTTAGTGTTATGCTCAAATTCCAGATAAGACTTGGAACCTGGAAACTTCTGTTCTGAGAAGTATATGACTATCTTTGATCTGTTATTATTAATTTGTTTCAATGGACACAGGCTCTAGGGATTTTCAGAAGACGTATTTAATTACTTGCTGAGCAGAAACTTTTGAACTCTTCATGACCATGAAAACTCGGCAACATTCACCACCCTAAGCCAGACGCTGCTCAATTTCTCTCATTCTACAGTGATCCCATGCTCCATCTGCTGGGTTTTGTTTCACATTACATGTGGCCAACTGCACTGAATTAAGTGTTTCAACTTGCACAACAGGGACATTAGAGGGGTCTTTGGACTAGTGGTAGGATCTCTTCCTCTGAGCCAGGAGATCCAGGTTCAAGTTCCACTCCATCTTTGAGGCGGTTAATTAGAAAATATCTTAAAATGAACAATGTGAATCTGTTAGCATTAAAGAAAGGGAATGGAACGCTTTGCCTGTAATGGTAGTAGATTCGCCAACTTTAAGTACATTTAAGTCGTCGCTGGGCAAGCATATGGACAAGCATTGAATAGCGTAGGTTAGATGGGCTTCAGATCGGTATGACAGGTTGGCACAACATCGAGGGCCGAAAGGCCTGTACTGTGCTGTAATGTTCTATGTTCTATGTTCCAAACCATGACATTCTATTTTAAATTGATCTCATTAAAATCCTAGGAAGTTTCTAAACAGACAACGAGTCCATATTGTCAATTTTATAGCAGGGTGACATGTTTGAATAACTGGCCAGGAAATCCTACAATTATCTGTGAGAAATATGACAAAATGGTTAACATTTCTCTCATAAGCTTCAAACAAAGCAATGGGTACTGTTAGCTGCGGTAGGGAATCTTCTGGAAACAATTATTTAGGATCGAATCAATAGTCTCATGGAAAAATATGAGTCAATTCAAAGGAGCTAAAATGGACTTGTTAAGAGAAAGTCATGTCTGACTTGCTGGAGATTTTTGAAAGGGTAACAGCGAAAAGTTGAGGAAGGCTATTGATTGGGTGGACACAAGATTCACCCTATCTATGCCCCTCATGATTTGTAAACCTCTATAAGGTCACTCTTCAGTCTACGATGCTCCAGGAAAATAGCTTGTCCAGCCTCTCCCTACAGCTCAAACCCTTCAAACCCCAGTAACATCCTTGTAAGTCTTTTCTATACGCTTTCAAGTTTCACAACATCTTTCCTATAGCAGGGAGACCAGAATTGAACACAGTATTCTAAAGTGGCCTAACCAATGTCCAGTACAGCCACAAAATGACGTCCCAACTCTTATTTTCAATGCACTGACCAAAAAAGGCAAGTGTACCAAATGCCTTCTTCACTACCCTGCCTACCTGCGACTACATCTTCAGGGAGCTTTGAACCTGCACCCTAAGGTCTCTTTATTTGGAAACACTGCCCAGGAACATGTTGTCTAAAGGGTCATTGATTCAGTAAATGAGCCAATGTTTCCCAATCTCTGAAATGTGAATTTGAAATTTTCGTACTGACTTTCTTTTCATTGCAAACAGAAACATTCATTGTTGTTGGCTCTTATGCCCAGCTTGGAGGGCATCATTTGCTGAAGTATTAACAGCAATTGTATTAGTTGGCTTCCTTTGGATCCAGGCCTATAAAGCAGACCGGATCCACAGATTAGTGACTAAATCAAAATATATATCGGGGAATGGGCGGGGAAGGCATGAGATCTCCTAGATAGTTAATTACCACATGAAACACAGCACATACCATGTGTGGGGGTGGGATGCCATGCTCAAGAAAAATATTAAGGTTATCCCCAGTCTTAACTGTCCAGAACAAGACCACACTATCCTTACGTCATCTAAAAACACTAATAACACTGACATATTCCACTGGACTACTGCTTCAATAATAGCAAAACTTATACTTGTTTACAGGTTGAAAAATAAAATGATGAAACAAGGAAAATGTTATAGTAGCGTAATACTTTGAAACCAATAAAAATGGAATTAATCCACATGGGACTAAAAAAATTCTAGTACTCTTGAGATGTACAGTCTGGACTAAGGATGAGAGATATATTCTGACACTGAAAAAATCCAAAAGCATCTGAAATCAATAGCCTGATTATCTGCAGTCAAAAAGTCACAATGACTTGAGCTCTTGTACAGGAAACTGTTTGCTTGGAGTTTTCATGTTGCCCTGATCTCATGTGCCTACTAGTCAAAGACAATGCATGGTTTAAACAGGAAATATTACAAAATGCTTCTATCTTAACAGATTTCCAGAAAAAAACTTTATCCACTCTCCCAGCCTCCATTGTAAAATTTGGTAAGTGAAAACAACGTCAATTTTAGAACATAGAACATAGAACAGTACAGCACAGAACAAGCCCTTCAGCCCACAATGTTGTGCCGACCATTAATCCTCATGTATGCACCCTCAAATTTCTGTGACCATATACATGTCCAGCAGTCTCTTAAATGACCCCAATGACCTTGCTTCCACAACTGCTGCTGGCAACGCATTCCATGCTCTCACAACTCTCTGCGTAAAGAACCTGCCTCTGACATCCCCTCTATACTTTCCACCGACCAGCTTAAAACTATGACCCCTCGTGCTAGCCATTTCTGCCCTGGGAAATAGTCTCTGGCTATCAACTCTATCTATGCCTCTCATTATCTTGTATACCTCAATTAGGTCCCCTCTCCTCCTCCTTTTCTCCAATGAAAAGAGACCGAGCTCAGTCAACCTCTCTTCATAAGATAAGCCCTCCAGTCCAGGCAGCATCCTGGTAAACCTCCTCTGAACCCTCTCCAAAGCATCCACATCTTTCCTATAATAGGGCGCCCAGAACTGGACGCAGTATTCCAAGTGCGGTCTAACCAAAGTTTTATAGAGCTGCAACAAGATCTCACGACTCTTAAACTCAATCCCCCTGTTAATGAAAGCCAAAACACCATATGCTTTCTTAACAACCCTGTCCACTTGGGTGGCCATTTTAAGGGATCTATGTATCTGCACACCAAGATCCCTCTGTTCCTCCACGCTGCCAAGAATCCTATCCTTAATCCTGTACTCAGCTTTCAAATTCGACCTTCCAAAATGCATCACCTCGCATTTATCCAGGTTGAACTCCATCTGCCACCTCTCAGCCCATCTCTGCATCCTGTCAATGTCCCGCTGCAGCCTACAACAGCCCTCTACACTGTCAACGACACCTCCGACCTTTGTGTCGTCTGCAAACTTGCTGACCCATCCTTCAATTCCCTCGTCCAAGTCATTAATAAAAATTACAAACAGTAGAGGCCCAAGGACAGAGCCCTGTGGAACCCCACTCACCACTGACTTCCAGGCAGAATATTTTCCTTCTACTACCACTCGCTGTCTTCTGTTGGCCAGCCAATTCTGTATCCAAGCAGCTAAGTTCCCCTGTATCCCATTCCTCCTGACCTTCTGAATAAGCCTACCATGGGGAACCTTATCAAATGCCTTAGTTGAAACTATTTTAAACTGCTTTAACAAAGACAAATGTTTCCCTAATATACCTTAACCTTATTCCAATGTTTCAGAAAAGAAATGTAACGAAAGTTGATGAAATAAGTAAAGACGATTTTGCCAACTGATGCAATTACTACTTCCCTTTTACAACATTTTTGCTTTTATTATTGGTCCCTCCACATGTTCATATCAGGCCTTGACTGAAAAACTGATTAAATGGTCTGTTCTTATATTCCAAACAATGAGGAGCTATGCAAGAGACACTCAGAAATAACTCACCATTTGACTCATTTGCTTGCTGCCTCCATTTTCTGTTCCCACCACTATCCCTGTTACTAATGCTGAGAAACGGAAAAAAAAAAATCACAAGCAAAATCAAGTCCTATTACTCTTTGAAACTCAATCCTTTTTCTGGACTATTAAGATAAAACTTCTAAAAAATATAAACATGGGTTCTCTGCAAGGCATTACGTTGTTATTTTTACTGTAGCAACATCTTCAGTTTTAAACACAAACTGTTTTTAAAAAAAACTTTAACAATAATTACTTTGATAGGAAGGAAGTCAATGAATAAGAACACATGCCAAGAATCAATTTCCTGTCTGGGAGATCCTGCAGATACATATACTTGTGTAAGATCCTAAATCATAAACACTCTGAAAAAGTTCAAAAGTGTGTGCAGTAATGTAAAAGACTCACTGCACAGCCAGAAAATTTAAAATAAAGAAAATTCAATTAAGCACATTTACTTCTAATTATAATGTAGTAAATTCACATTTGTTGGCTGCCAACAACAACCATGTGATGATTAGTTGGGTTCATCAACTCCTTTGCAGGTCATTGAATTTATTGGTACATGCTGTACAGTATAAACGTTCTAAAATAGGGGTGGAGGAATAAACAGAGGGAACAAACATTGTCGGTGCTCATTTGTTTCAGTAGTATGATGCTTCCTACAGAACAAACACTGTGCATCCTGGAGAGGGGAGCTGACAGAGGGCTTTTGGATAACTTCTCCTAGGACCACTTGCCAAATGCTAGCAAGCAGCACTGCTTGAGACTGAGAAAGGTATCATAAAACACGATGAACAAGCTTGACAAATGTGACTTAAATGTTGCCATGACACTTCAATCAGGTGGACTCTCGGAAACAAACATAGCACAATAGCTTTAGGGAAGAGTTGAATTTTACCAAGTTTTAACAATTATAGTTAAACTGCTTTAGCAGTCATCAGCCAGACCAAATACATTTTTATAGCATATTGAATTGAACATTTATATTTCACAGCTTGTGCCGTGTTCACTGTATTTTTTTGCCAGCCACAATAGAAGAAAATATAAGCAGGTGAATATCATCGTGTTTCCATTAATGAGATTACAGCAGGCAAAGGGCCTGGATTCTTCAGTGAATGGCAAAACAAGAGCGCTCACCTCTAATCTGGAAGAACATCTTCTTGGGAGATCAAGTGATCTCCGTGGCAGAAAGAAAACATGCATCTCTGGACATGCAATGGATTGTAAGTAATTTAATGGGGGCTCCCAGCATGGAGTTGCAGTAAAATCAGAAAGCTGTCCAAGGAATCAATTTGAGAACTCACTCAGACAGCCAATCAGCAATTTAACAGGCCATAATGAAGTGGATGTTTTTGTCAAATCAACTATCTTCACTGAATTGTAAGCTCTGGGGAGGGGAGCCCATGTCAGAGCAGTGAATGGTTCTCTGCAACTTCAAGATTTATACAGTAATCTTCCCAAGAGCTAAATCTTTAAATTGTGATTCATCAGAGGACTAATTAATAGTTCCCTCACAAAAATCCAGGCAAATTATGCTCAAGACACATTTTTAAAAATATGAATGTATTTATGTAGCATCTTTCACAACCTCAGGAGTTCTCAAAATGCTTTATAGCCAAATAATTTCTTTTAATAAGTGTAGTCATTGTGACATACAAAATGTATGCGGCTTAATCAATATATCCTCCAATTCCTTTAGGAGTGTAAAGGTGGTTTACTTGAGTGTACAGTCTGCATGTGGGCTTTTGGTAGCTGCCTAATTATACAGCCTAGAGGAAATATTTAACACAGATAAGCACGAGAATCAAGGTTTCTCATCTCCAAGGTTTAAAATGTGGCGAGAGATTAAACAATCTAGGTTTGGCTTCACTGACATTTAGTAAGTTAATAGGGGATTATTTAAAGTTTTCAGGCTATTAAAAACAGCTAGGGTAGAATGGGAGAAAAGACATCCACTAGCTGGGGAGTTTAGGACTGAGGGCAGAGTTCCAAAAATTAGAGTCATGCTATCCCAGAATGAAATTAAGAAACACTTATTCATAATTAGGACAGGAAATATTCCTTACCTTTCACCTACAAATGACAATGAATGCTTGGTCAATTTTAAAATTTTAAATATAGGATTGAATAGATAATTGTTCTCTGAAATTATTAAGGAACATGAAACAAAGGCAAAAAGAATTGGGCTGTCGATCAGTCTTGATTTCTTTGAACAGGCTGAAGGGGCTAAATAGCCTACTTTGTTCATAGAAGCATCTGCTTCTATCTCCGTGGTTTGGGAGACTGAATCATGTTTTCACTGTACGTAGTGTTACTACTAGATGCTTCAAATTCCATTAGTGTTATTACAAGTTGCTGCACTTTTGTTAACTTAAGCACAAGACAATGAATTTTGATCGACCAATTGGGCTAGAGACCCAGGAATCTATAACAAAAGCTTATATAATACAAATTTATGAAAGAAGTAAATAATTTATTGTAGATTTTGGAAGACAAAAAATAAAAAAATACTAACCACAAAATCCTTATGTACAATGACTAAAATTCAAAGCAACTGAAGCTTCAAATACTAAGAGTATAAACAAACTGAACAATTTCAAATGGGATTCTATGCACAAAATATTTTCACCTCAATAGCTTGGCTATAGAAACTCAGCGTGCATGCACAGCTTAAGAATCGTTATATCAGAAGCATATCAAATAAGTCCAGCTTGGGCAGCTGCAAGATTTTCCATTAAGATGATAAGAGCTAGGAGGAGGAGTAGGCAATTAAGTCCCTTGACTCTGCCACTATTATTTAATATGACCACAGCTGATCTCATCTCATCTTTAATTCCACGTTCCTGTCCATTATCCTTCAACCCATTGCTAATTTAATTCTAACTCTCACTTAAATTTACTCAATGTCTTGACATCCATCACACTCTGGGTTAGTGAATTCAACACTTTCTGCAAAAAGCAATTTCTCCTCATCTCTAAATCTGCTATGTCTTATCCTAAAACTACGACCTCTCTAAGAGGTCATTGCCTCATGAAGAAACAATCATCCCCTTCACACACCCAATAATAACAAGTTTTGTCCAATTGCCTCCTTATAACCAGTAGCGCAGAGCAGTAAGTTTCTGATAATAACTCAAATAATGTGCATTTGAAGAAGTGAACTGCAATTTGCCAGGTACTCAAAATGCATTTTCACATTTTCAACCACTCGCTTAATGTCACATTTGTTTGTTATATTTCTTCTGTTTTACCATCTCTTGGCTTCGTTAGTCATGCCTTTCAGATGTGTCATTCGCCAAGTGTGAAGAAAGGAACCTTTACTTCTAAACAGCCCCTTTTGCAATCTGCTCAAAGCTTCAAAGAAGTCATGGATCTTGTAGTTTGGCTGTGGATTGAAAGCATTGTGGCAGCTGCTTGGGAATCTGGAACACACCTGCAGAGACCTCTTATGAGACCAGA
Organism: Stegostoma tigrinum; assembly: GCF_030684315.1. Taxonomy (NCBI): domain Eukaryota; kingdom Metazoa; phylum Chordata; class Chondrichthyes; order Orectolobiformes; family Stegostomatidae; genus Stegostoma; species Stegostoma tigrinum. Next base: position 19,398,036 of record NC_081369.1, read on the forward strand.
CTATTGACAGATACAACATTTTGAGATTTCCGACTATTCCTAGTTGATTGGGAGTGGGGTTGGATGTGGTGTGGATTGCAGCTTGTATGCATCTGCACATTTGGGTCACTAAAGATGCATATTACACAAATGCCTGCTCATTTTGACTACTCATCACAAACAAAATTACCAAAATTGTCAGTCCTGGCAAACAGTCTGTCAGTGACTTACCTGTGTAGTTAATTGGAAGATCCAAGATATGTTACAGCCTGAGTGCTGGAAGGACTCAGAGGGCAAACAGTTGGAGGTGGGGGTCACTTTCATACACGGCTATTGGGTTCAACACAGAGCAGATCTTCACTTGGTAGACAGCAGATGTCTGGCATTACCCAAGAGGGCAACATCAGATTCTGGAAGAGGTGAAGAAAACCATGTATCTGCCTGTATAAGTTACTCCTTCTCTGCTGACATCTTGCTGGTAGAAAAGGCATATGGTCGCTGACAGTCATCCAGACCCTCGTTCATAGTCGAATCTAATGAAGCCACTGCCCTCGGTTCAACTCATCCCGATCTTGAATTTTTTTTTGGTCAAAGTGTTTTCCATAGTGGGAAGTTGAAAGCAGCTATGAACAAGATAACGGCAAACTTTTCAGATTTTTAGTGAATTGCCTTTCTTTTCACACCTTGGTTTCAATTGCATCAAGTTTCAGAAAATGTGGGAAAACCCTGCACTGCCCACACCATCACCCCACTGGATCCCTACAACAGCCCTGTTTATTATTGCATTGAAAGCAATGTTTTTGAAAGGGAAACCCCTTAAGGAAGATTTTTCTTACTTGTTATGTGCCTTAAAATTGTAACAAACATTATTTTAAAATTAATTTATGATTGCGCTGCACACAGGAAATCTCCACCATGAGGTACAGAAAGTCATTTGTCTCGCTCATGTTTCCCATTCCACACGTCGTCTTTGGCTCACAGAGTCTACACATAATTTGCCATAAAGCATTGGCCAACATGTAGCCTGTCCATGGCAGCTTTCCAGGAATGTTTTCCTACTCATTCTCTCTCATTTCCTTCCTATAAGGAAACATCTGGTTTTGTTTAGTGCATCCTCACGGAAACACAGCTGAGGCTAGCAGCACAATATCTAAGTAATAGGTCATATTATAAATGGCCATGATTTGTACTTCCAACATACTGTGCCACCTTGAAAAGGAACAGAATCAAAGGTCAAGAAGTGCATTATTCTAATTGTCTATGCTTTGCATGTTCAACAAGGTGAGATGCTGGGAAACAATATACTTTGCAATTCAAATAAATAGATATTTGGTTGCGCACCGCGATTGGGTCCGCAGGGTGGCTATCATACCCAGCATCTGGCCCCATGTCAGACTCATTCTGGGAACTTCACTGATTCACTTCAACTGAATGTTGTACTCAGCCTGACTACTAAATTAGTTTATGCCTCTCTGCATTGGGGAGGGGGGTAGTAGGTGTCTCCGAGGCCACCCAAAGACAATTAAAACTGAAAGCCTTTCACAATATTGCTTGACTTTCTTTCCTACATTGTTCTCATGAGTCGCAAAGCTGGAGGAGAAATTGGTCCATCTTTCTTCACGTTATTGCACTTCTCACTTCTAATTCACTTTACACAGTTTGCATAACAAACAACAGTTCGTCTCCTAATGTACTGTTTCATTAAACACTAATCCATGTTCTTCTCTTTGATTTCAAATGCTGAGACCATGGGATGTAACAGCCACTTAAGAAGCCAGACTTCCTGAAGATACAATCAGACTTGCTATCACATCTATGTAGAAATTTATACTTCACACATTTTAGAGGCTAGGGTAGAAGGGTTGTCTTAACAATAGCAATGCCCTTGGCTCAACTGTGCTCAATTTCAGGCAGAAAGGTACAGCGTCACAAGTGCCAACTCACAGCCATAGGAGGTCACTTCCCATTCTACAAATGAAGCTGTTGCAGAATTTTAGTGTCAAACATGGTGAAGGCAGCTGAGAGACACATAAATTCTAGGTGCACTATGTAGATTGTCAGTAAGGTTTATCAGTCAAAGCTTTACACAGAGTACAGAAAATATTCTGCCTAATATTGGCCAATTGGTTAGCTCCAGAATCAAAGCAGCAGCATGTGTTTTGGTGGAGGCCACTCCACTGTGGATCTATAGTGACAGGTCTCCCACAACATCATAATACTCCTGTGATGAATCCTCTTGAACAGTCATAACAATACTAAAGCACAGTCTGGGGGGGATCATTTTCCTTATTTTGTTATTCTGTCATGACATGTGATATTGCTGCCAAGGAAAGCATTTATTACCCATCCTAAATTGAGGAGCTAGTGGTGAGCCACTTGGGTAGTCTGCTAGGCCATTTCAAACATTGCAGTTAACGGTCAATCAAATCCATCCAGGCACTACTAAATAAGGATCACAGATTTTCGCCCCTAAACCACCATTAGATAACTCGATAGGTTTTTAAGGCAATCTAATAGTTACACGGTTACCATTACTCAGGATTACACAACATAGAAACAGGTCACTTCACACAATGAGATCTTGCCTCTTGATCCCCATCTGCTTTTTTTCCATCTAAACACCCTATCATAACCAACTCTTCCCTTCTCCTTCAAAAATCTCAATATGTAAGAATTCCACATTTAGTTCATTGACTAAATTTACATTCCCAGTAGCACTAGTGGGATTTGAAATCATGTCATTGGATCAATAGTCCAGGCCTCAGGGCTACTATTGTAGTCATTTGGTCACTGTATTGTTATTGAATCTGGACCCAGTTAGCTCCAAGGAAAAGCCACTTACTGTCTGAGCTCCAATTTTCTGACTTTTGGAAAAAGGGGCTGAAGACAGTCCAGTCATCAAGTACATTTCTGCTTCTTTAGTATTTAAGTTCCAGTGCCTTATCCTCCAACTCTAACATTCATCTTGCAATTGTCATGCTATGTATCCCCCACAAACTGTTCATTAGAACTCTTAACCCTATAAATCACTTACTGCAATTTGATACCAATTGAATTCTCAGCCACACTCCTTACCCCAGGCCATCTCAGCATGGGGACAATGCTCTGAAACAAGCTGTTAACCCATTTGTATATTAGATTCTGTCTGCATGCAGCATGACTTTTTAAAGCAGCTTCTTTTTCACTAAATTTGAACATTTGCAAATGAAATTGCTTACCTTAAGTTTTGGTAAGGAGCTACCAAAAGGTAGATTTTCAAAGAAGTGTGTTCTGAAGAGTCATGTTGGACTCAAAATGTTAACTCTGCTTCTCTCTCTCTCTCTCTCTCTCTCTCTCTCTACAGATGCTGCCAGATCTGCTGTGTTTCTCCACCATTCTGTTTTATTTCATATTTCCAACATCTGCAGTACTTTGCTTTTAGTCAAAAGAATATTTCCTCCCCAAGATATTTAATATTCTGATTGAAATCACAAACTATCCTGACTGAGTAGTACAGGGCTCACATTGAAGTTACACTGTGAAATTGCTAATAATTTGGGGAAAAAAAACAAACTTGATATTCAAAAAGAAAAAAAAAATCTTGCATTACAAAATAAACAGGCTCATTTGAGGATTGGGATTTTCTCTGGCTACTCAAAGGGGATATTATTTAACATGGTTGGGTGAATATGTAAAAAATAAAGTTGACTGCAAAGGAAACAGTTTAGAAATGGCAGACTGTCATTTGTAAAGTGAAAGATAGAAGGACTATTCAGGTGGGTAAACTGCAGGCTACTTTTGGTACATCTTATAAACTAAGAAGGTTTATTGAAAGCAAATGTTATTTTTAAGAGAAAAATTGATGTAGACTGGCGGATGTGAATATCTTTTGCTGGCAGCTCTTCAACTGACATCAGGGTAAAATAACATTCTGTACAGGGGATGGAGGGTTTGCTGATAAATCCCTTCTAGTTCCCATAGCAACTAAACTCTCCACTTCAAAGCTGAACAACATTTCTCAACCTCAACCTTAAGAAGCCAAACGTCAAGGGATTAGAAAGGTTCAAAAGGTTAAAACAAAATAAACAATAAAAAGTTTTGCAATTAGAATACAAATTACACTTTAGTTTTAACAATCTGCACGTATATCTTTAACTACTTCGTGGGGGAGGGGGAAGAGGAGCTTAATATTCAAGTATAGTTTGCAATTCCTAACAACAAAAACTTAAGAGAAAGGTTTCACCGTAGCGTGGAGCTCTGAACCGAAGCAGGGAACGAAATAGGGACGTGAGGTGCCCAAGGCATTATTTTTTTTCTGTAAACTAAAAAGCTGCGTCTCCTGGTCACAGAGAAGTTACCCATTGCCTCATCTCATTCCACTCCAATCAGTGAATTACTACTTTGTAAACTGCAATTACAGCCGCTCCCCGTCACCTCTTAACGCTCATTCCCGCTGTCATACAAAACTCACCGACAACTCCCTGCAATGTGAAAGTCAGCGCCGCTTCCTGAAGATAATTATATCAGAATGATTTTCACACTGAAAAAGCAGCTTACCTTTCAGTTCCACACCGAGCAAGGAGGGAATGTCACTGCGGACAAACAGCTCAAGGGCTGTGCCTACTTCTCCCCCTCTCTCTCAACTTTCACTTTGTAAAGGGGAAAAATCGGGGTCTTCAGAAAATTCCTGTTTCAGCTGTCAAACCAAACACTGAACTTGTCAGGGAGTCGGTAGAGAGTGTTTAACTGAGGAAGCAGACACCGCGGACCAGGGGCTCCTCCTCACATTACACACCTCCCACTGCTCTCCAGCTCCCTATTCCTGTCCAGCAAAACCAATTCAACACACACATCTGAACCCTGGAGCAAAACGACGTTCGAATATCTCTGTTATTTCTTCGTTGTCATAGTCAAGGTTGGAAAGAACGAGAAGCATTTGGTGTAAAGTCACAGAATTCTTAAAAAAATACAATACTTCACATTAAATTAAATGAGGAATTAGAGGGGGTTAGTCGAAGCGGACTAGCTTTGGACTTTGTTTAACAAATGCGAGATTATAGGAGAAGCCTCCTCACTACTGCACTGGGATAACCAGGCATGGATCTTAAATGGGAGATAGTAGGGACTGCAGATGCTGGAGAATCTGAGATAACAAGGTGCAGAGTTGGATGTACACAGCAGGCCAAGCAGCATCAGAGGAGCAGGAAAGCTGACGTTTTGGGTCTTCTTTATATCTTAGTCGTTGCAACAACATGAGGAAGTGTTAGCGATAACGGTGGACTAATAATCCATAAAACTCCAGGCTAATGTTCCTTTCGAATCCGACCACGGCAGATGTTGGAAATCTAATTCAATAAAAATCTGGTTTACACGTGTTCTTTTTGGGAAGGAAGTGGCTCAGTGGTTAGCACTGCTGCCTCACAGTACCAGGGACACGTGTTCGATCCCACCCTAGGGCGACTATCTGTGTGGAGTTTGTACATTCGCCCCGGGTGCTTCGGTTTCTTCCCACAGTCCAAAAATGTGCATATTAGGTGGATTAGCCATGCTAAATTGCCCATTGTGTTCAGGGATTTATAGATAGAGTTTGGTGTGGACTGGTTGGGCCAAAGGGCCTGTTTCTACACTGTAGGGATTCTATGTTAAACTGCTACCCTTACCTGGTCAGACCTACATTCGATTCCAAACTCACAGCTACTTGGGTTAATCTTCACTGACCTCTGAAATGGCCAAACAAGTCTTTTTATACTGTTTCCGCTAAGGAATTAAACCACTTAGCATTGACTAAGGCACAGGAAACAACTATAGCAAGCACAGCCCTGTCAACCCTGCAAAGTCTTCCTTACTAACACCTGAGAGTTAGTGCCATATTCTCCCTGAGACTAGTCAAGCAACAGCCCGACATATGAATCATACCCTGTACATGGTGTTTCAGATAACCTCTTGCTGCCAGGACAGACCACACAGAGGTGATGGTACAGTGGTAAATGGCTGGGATAGAGCTCCCAACATTGACTGAACCCCATGAAGTCCCATAGCATCAGACAACATATGGGCAAGGAAACCTTCAACTGATTACCATGCTCACCCCTTCCTGGGCTGATGAATCAGTCATCCCCCATGTTGAAAGTCACTTGGAGAAAGCATTGAGATTGGCAAAAGCACAGAATGAACTCTGGTCTGTGGACTTCAATGCCCAATGGTGACTCAGCAGTAACACTATTTAGTGAGCTTATTAAGTGTCAAAGGCCAAAGTTACCAGACTAGGTCTGCAGCACTGCTGAGGGAACCAACAAGTGAGAAAAAAACATAATTGACTTCAGCCTCACCAATCTGTCATCTGCAGATATACCTGTTCACAACAGTTTTGGTAAAAGTGACCACCGCATAGTCCCTGTGGAGAGAAAGCCCTGTCTTCACATTCAAGGGTTTCCTCTCTCCTCTTGGTCACCATATCCCCCACTCGAGCATTATCTTCAAGCCATCAGATCAACCATGGTTCAATGACAAGTGCAAGACAGCATGCCAAGAACAGCAGCTGACATACCTAAAAATTATATGTCAATCTGGTGAAGCTACCAACAGGAGTACTTCCTGCCAACAACAAAAGCAGCAAGTGATAGACAGGGCTACGTAATTTCACAACTAAAGGATCAGATCAAATTGTTGCAGTTTTGCTACATCCAATTATGAATGGTGGTGGACAATTAAAGAAATCACTGGAGGAGGAGGCTCCACAAATATACCCATCCTGAATGATGGGGGAGGCCAGCACTTGAGTGCAAAGAATAAGGCTGACGCATTTGCAGCAATCTTCAGTCAGAAGTGCTGAGTGGCTGATTCAACTCGGCCTCCTCCAGAAATCCCCAGCATTATAGATACCAGTCTTTAGCCAATTCAATTCATTCCAAGTGATCTCAAGAAACATCTGGGGGTACTGGATACTGCATAAGCTATTGACCCTGACAACATTCTAGGACAGTAGTGAATACTTGTGTTGCAGAACTTGTTGCACTGTAGTGCTCCACTGCAGTCACGACATCAGCATCTACCCAACAATGTGGAAAATTGTCCCGGTATGTCTTGTACAGAAAAAGTAGGATTACTCCAATCCAGCCGATTCTACTCACAATAATCACTAAAGCGATAGAAGGTATCATTCACAGTGTTATTAAGCAATAAGCTGCTCAGTGACACCCAGTTTAGGTTCTGCCAGGGTCACTCAGCTCCTGAACTCAATACAGCCTTGTTTCAAATATGGATAAAAGAGCTGAATTCAAGAAACGGCTGAGGGTGACTGCTCTTGAAATCAAGTCTGTATTTTATCGAATGTTAGCAAAACTAGATTCGATGGGATTCCGGGGTAAGCTCACCACTGGTTGGAGTCATACTGAACACAAAAGAAGATGATTGTAGTTGTGGGAATTGAGCTAACTCAGCTCCAAGACATCTTGGCAAGAGTTCCTCAGGATGGTGCTCTAGGCTCAATCACCATCAGCTGCTTTATCAATGTCCTTCCCTCCATCAAAAGGTCAGAAGTCAAGATTTTCACTAAGGACAAAACATTGTTTGTAATTATTCAAGACTCCTCAGATTCTGAAGCAGTCCGTATCCAAATGCAGCAAGACCTCAATAATATCCATGTTTGGGCTAACACGTAGCAAATAACATTACTTACCACAAGTGCCAATGACAATCAACAAGTGATCATCGCCTTCTTGACTTTCAATAGTATCATCATCACTGAATCCCCCAGAATCTAGGGATATCATTGATCAGAAACTAAACAGGACCAGTCATAAAACTGCTGTAGCTACAAGAGCAGATCAGAGGCTAGGAATCACCGAGTAAATCACCTCCTGACTCTTTAAAATCTGGCAACATCTACAAAACACAAGTCAACTCTCTGGTGGAACACACACTACTTTCCTGCATAAAGAAAGTTCCAACAACACTCAAGAAGCTCGACCATCCAAGACAAAGCAGCCTACTTAATTGGCACTATGTCCACAAACATCACCCCATTCACTACCGGCACTCAGTACTTGTTGGGTGTACAATCTACAAGATGTACTGCATAAATTCACCAAACTTCTGCGGACAGCAAATTCCAAACCCATGACCACTTCTATCTAGAAGCACAAGGGCAGCAGACACATGGAAACATGACCACCTGCAAGTTCCCCTCCAAGCCCCACGCCACCCTGAGCTGGAAATATATTGCAGGTTCCTTCTGTGCCACTGGGATGAAATCCTGGAATTCCCTTCCAAGCCTTAATGTGGGAGTATCTACACCAAATGGAGTGTATCAGTTCAAGAAGGCAGCATCACAAGCAGGCAGGCAATGAATGTTGTCCCAGTCAGTAATGCTCACAGCCCACGAATGCATAAAACAAACATTTTCCATCTTGGCCAACATGTTAAAAATGAAAGACAAATGTAACAGTTCTTTTTGAGGAAGGACTTAATGTGGAGATGAAGGGAATAAAATCATTACAGCATGCTTTTTTTGAAACAGGGTATTTGCTGAGGTGTACCACAGAGAGTTAGCTACTAAAATTCAGATGTCTTACAAAAGAATATTTGACAACATGCTGAGCATGTTGTTGAATGATAGGAAACAGGATGTTTGAGTAAATGTGTCATATTTGTTGGATCAGATTAGCAAAGAGTTGAAAGTGATGCATAGAAGTGGTCACAGAATCAGCAAAGAGGGTATAAAAGATTTCAGGATGACATATACATCAGCAGCAGTTTGCGAATACAACTGAGAAAAAATGGAAGACTTGTATTTACATTGCACGAGTCACTGAGCACTTTACAGCTAAAAATACTTTTAAAGTGTTCATTATTATTATCTTTTTTCATTCTTTCATGGTGGGTAGGTGTTGCTAGCAAGGCCAGCATTAATTGGCCTTGAGTACATTGTGTGGCTCGCTCATCTACTTCAGAGAGCACTGAAGAATCAAGCACATGACAGTGGGTCTGGAGTAACAGCTCAGCACAATATATTTCATTCCCTAAAGGGCATAGCGAACCAAAAGGATTGGCATTAGTCATTATGGTTATCATTATTAAAATTATCATTTTATTCCAGATTTTTATTAATTGAATTCAAATTCAATCAGCTGCCATGGTGAGATATTGAAGTATGAACTCATATCCTGAAGCTCTGGATTGTAATCTCGAGTCATAAAGTCAATACAGCATGGAAATAGACCCTTTGGTCCAACTAGTCCATGCTGACCATGTTCCCAAACTAAACTAGTTCTACTTGCCTGCATTTGTCCTATTTCCTTCCCAACCTATCCTGTTCATGTACTTACCCAAATGTCTTTTAAATGTTGAAACTGTACCTGCATCCACTACTTCATCTGGCAGTTCACTCAACACATGAACCATTCTCTGTGTAAAAACACTGCCCCTCATGTTCATTTAAAACTCTCTCCTCTTACCTTCGAAATATGCCTCCTAGTTTTGAGCTCCCCTACGTTAGGGCAAAGACCCTTGGTATTCACTTTATTTACATCTTATCTCTGCTCCTCATGATTCAATAACACTATGCAAGCCTATCCCCAGCAACACTCTTTGAAATGTAGCAACATAACATCCAATTTGCATTAGCAAATGATTACCAAGAGCAATTCAGTAATAACCAAAACTTATGACGTTGATTGCGGGATAAATATTGCCTAGGTCACCAGTGATGACTCCTCTGCATGTCTTGAAATAGTGCCAAAGATTTTTCACATCCACCCAAATGGACAGATGGGGCATTATTTAACTTGGCCATCCAAGACGGTACCTTCTACACTGCAGCATTTCCTCAACACTGCAGTGTCACGCTGACATTTATGCCTATGCCCCAAAACAGACCTGAGCCAAGAACTTTATAACTCAGAAGTTGAAGAATTACCAACTTTGTGTTGGATGACACACAGTGAGGTGTATGAGCTAATATATTCTAGGAAAAAAACAAGGAAAGCAATTGCGTACTCCATGTAAAAATGACAAAGGCATTGATGATTGAATAATCCCCTGATAATATTAGATTTGTTTAATAATTGCTGCTTGGTTCACTTAATTCCAGTAAAAGAGCTGCCTAAATGAAAGCCCTTGTTGTAATGATTTTAAAAAGTCTAAAAACTAGTGTAAATTCTCGGACAATAAACCAGCCTATGTGGATGTACTCTTCCATCAAATAATTGGAGCTGCAGGACAAAAATCTTAAAATCCTTTCCAATAATTAAGCACAAGTTGATGACTTTTTTTTGTTATTTATAAACTTATTTATCAGTTTCCTTACACAATCCGCAGTAGCTGTCCAAACATTCAATTGAGTAACTTAGTATAAGCAGTACTATGTTTTATTAGAATTGAATATTTCTTATTAGCACTTAGGTTTCACTGTAAATTGAGGCAAAAATTGCAAACAGTCACTGCCATTGTAGCAAATAGGAAACAAAGACCTTGCAAATACATTTCCTGAAATAAAAAAAACAGAACTCAGATCCAAATAAGTCATATTGGAATTTGAAATTTTAACTCTGTTTCTTACCCACAGACACTGCTTGACTTGCTGAGTTTCTCCAACATTTCAGTTTCTAGATTTTAGTTTTTATTTAATATCTCCAGCATCCACAGTATTTTTGATTTTGTAAAGATGTGTTTTGTACATCCTGTGCATACAGTGTCAAAGAGCACTACCATCAGGGCTGCTTAAAAAGTTTTATCCTGAAAGACAACAATGGCCTCTCAAGACTGCCCCTATGCTTCACAGCAGTGTAGTGTATTGGAACCTCTGTTTGAATACTTATGAAATCTTGATCTTATTGCATAAAGGTAATGGACAGAGATTTTTTGAAGGCATGAAAGGATCATTTTAGATCATTCTCACACATTTACTAGTGGACAATTTTTCAGAAATTGATCAATGGTCGACTGTGAGACGTCAACTTTTGCTCGATAAAATGAGAGCGAGAGACAAGAAAGCAAGAGAAGGTATTTTAGATGGAGGAAGACTTACTTTTAAAGAAAATTATATTCATTTTGAACATAAAGCTGATCAGTGAAGAACGTGCTCTTTAGAATTATAATATTAATGAAGTGGTTACACTTCTCTAAAACAAAAAGTACTTTTCAATTTTGTGGTCATTTTAAAAATTCTGTCACAGGATGTGAGTGCTGCTGGCTGGCCAGCATTCATTGCTCACCTGTGGTTGTCCGTGAGAAGGTTCTGGTGAGCTCCCTTCTTGGCCTGCTGGTGTCCATGTGCTTTAGGTTGACCCACAATGCCATTAAAGTGAATGAACGCTGGAGAATGGAATATTTTATTTTGAAGATCCAGAGTCACTGTCAAGTATTCCCAGGTGCAGCATAGCTCGATTTCCCAGAAACTTCCATCCACTTTGCTTTTCTCTACAGTTTTTTCTAAACAACTTCCATTGTTACATTAACTACATTTCATCTCGTGACACCTTTGAAAAAAGACTGACATTACAAATAATTATTGTAACAAATTCTCTCTTGAAATAATGACAAAAATGTGGCCTTGGAAAATGAGAAGCTGTAGTCAGAATATCCACAGTGATGCATGCAGTATCAATATCAATTATCAATGTAAATGCCTTAAGCTGAACACATAGCATCACATTCATCTTCTTACTAGAGTTATGTCAAAACGTTGTGTACCGTTGACTACACATGTAGTCTAGCATTTTCTCCACCGGGAAATTTGTACTGTTCATCAATCTGTGGGGCACTACAGATAGATAATTCATAATACTCTTAAAATGCTAAGGAAATATATATTTCTTCTTGTATTGTTGGCAAGTATTATGGAAAGAATGTTCCATTCACTCTAGGTGATTACTGTACTAACCTCATAGTTTTGAGCAATAATGTGATAAGATGTATTGTTCACATATGATAACTTGATCGGGTTTTTTGAAGAAGTAACAAAGAAGATTGATGAGGGCAGAGCATTGGGCATGGTCCATATTGACTTCACAAGGCATTTCACAAGGCTCTTTATAGTAGACTGGTTAGCAAGGTCAGATTACGTGGAATAGAGGGATAACCAGCTGGTTGGATACAGAACTAGCCCAAAGGTAGAAGATAGAGGATGCAGCGTTGTTTTTCAGACCTGCGACCGGTGACCACAGGGTGTGCCGCAAGGATCAGTATTGTGTCCACTGCTTTTTATCATTTATATAAATGATTTGGATGTGAACATAGGAGGTACAGTGAGTAAGTTTGGAGATGACACCAAAATTGATGTTGTGGTGGGCAGCAAAGGTTACCTCACAGTACAATGGGACCTTGACCAGATGGACTGAACAGTAGCAGATGGGAATTTAAATTAGATAAATGTGGTGTTTCATTTTGGAAAGGCAAATTAGGCCAGGACTTGTACACTTCATGGTACAGTTCTGGGAAATGTTTCTGAACAGAGAAGTGCAGGATCATGGTTCCTTGAAAGTGGAGTTACAAGTGGATAGGATAGTGAAGGCGGCATCTGGTATGCTTGCTTTTATTAGTTAATGCATCAAGTATAAGAGTTGGGAGGTCACTTTGCAAGTGTACAGAACATTGGTTAGGCCACTTTTGGAATACTGTGTGCAATTCTGGTCCCCCTGCTGTAGGAAGAATGTTTTGAACTTCAAAGGGTTCAGAAATGATCCACAAGGATGGTGCCAGGGTTGGAGGGTTTGTGCTATAGGGAAAGGCTGAATAGGCTGGGGCTATTTTCTCTGGAGCATTGGAAGCTGAGGGGTGACCTGATAGAGGTTTATAAAATCATGAGGGGCATGAATAGCATGAATAGCCCTTGGGTAGGGGAGTCCAAAGCTAGAGGGCATAGGTTTAAGGTGAGAGGGGAAGATTTAAAAGGGGCCTAAGGAGCAACTTTTTCACGCTAAAGGTGATGCATGTGTGGAATGAGCTGCTTGAGGAAATGGTGGAGGCTAGTACAATAACATTTCAAACACACCTGGATGGGTAAATGAATAGCAGGGTTTAGAGGGATATGGACCAAATGCTGGCAAACAGGATTAGATTAATTTAGGGTGTCTGGTTGGCGTGGACAAGTCAGACCCGAAGAGTGTTTCTGTGCTGTACAACTCTTCGACTCTATGCAATAAAACATTGCTAAAGTAAGGATGTGTTCAGTTCAGACAAAGCAGTTTGGATTTTCGCCTTCTGTTGAAGTCATTACTGCAATCAATAGGGGAAAATGCTACATTTATTTTCTTTCTAACAATTTTCTCATGCCTAATTATCTGCAACTCTTGTTTATTTCTTTTTCATTGCTACAAGCACTGACTCCTTGTTAACTGTTTGTTAATAACTGTTACAATGAGAAATTTTGGTGAGTACTTAAGCAACTAGAGGCTTTGTATTTAAGCGTAATACATCTTAAATTCATTATAGAAAAATGCACTTCCGACAAGGGACAACTGGAGAGTAATCAGGAACAGGTGCCCAACCAGAGGATATTGAGGGCCATTGCTACATCAATAATAAAGTCCAAGATCAATGAATGTATCATAACTGGGGGTTATTGGGTTCAAACTTCTTTGATCTGTACAGCTTATTTTTTCAAAGTATAAATTTGATAAATTTTTAGGGGAGTATGAAAGAGCAATTATGACAAAGACAGGAGATAAATTATCCATGCATGATGTTATATTACAGAAAACTGAAAATAGTTTAAAATTTATCATTGAAAATTCATCAAACTTTGGCACAGTTTAAATAGTTCAGTCCTTTTTTATATGATCAATTAATTCTGAGCAGGATGAAAACCTACAGCAATTGTTCTGGTTTTTCATATTAGATCTAAATAAGAATAACAATGCAACTTTTATAATTAATATTAATATTTCAAAAGTTTTTCACAGCTTTTTTTTCCTCAGTCACATTATTCATTGCATCGCTCAGGTAGTATAACGTTGTGCCTTCATTTCATGGCTTTGGTCTTCACTTCTCAGTCATTTCTGCATTGCCAAGCAACTGTTCAGTCAATTGGCTGAGCTTATCTTGAAGGTCTTCCTTTCTCAACCCCTCCTTCGTCAGAAGTGTTGTGACTCCAGGATAAACTACCAACAGTTGTCTGTCGCTAATTAGAGAGGTGCCTGACGTTCCCCTGGCACAATGTTACTTTTACCTAAATGGTAATAGATAACAAAAAGACTGCATTCCAGCAATCTAAGTTGGACTAAAACTTGGATCCCGCAGAGCTGAAAAGCCAGTAATGCTGAAGTCATTAATAAATTCACAAAATCTGCTATAACCCCAAGTTACAGTCAACAAAATATTGAGCAGGAATCTAGAAATGTACTTAATGTGAATTATGACATAGAATAATCACTGAGCTAGCAAAAAACTGGTTTTACTGAGAAAGAAAATACAATATCTCACCAAATAAAGGGCCAGCCTTTGTAACAAATCACAGATATGGTGCAACAAGAGCATGTTTTAAATGCCAAACCAGCAATGCCATAATGCCAGCAATCATAAACCGCCTGACATCAATGGGTGGTCCTCATTAAAAATGTGTCTTGTATGCATTAGAAGGTCGGTTAACCTTACATTTACAATCCTCTCTGTCATCTGCTCTAACTTAATTTCGACTTTTTTCGGTTCAACTATTTTATCTCTGAGATGTTGACTTCAGGTATCCTTGGATAGAAGTACTGAAAATATACACGAGCTCTCCCAAATTCCAGAAGACTTGATCAGAGCTGTTGGATCCCTAACAGAACTCATAAGAGTATAATTGTTCGAGCGGATTTGAGCTGTCATCTTTTCATATGCAAGTTATCATTCTCTTTAATTAAACATATGGCCAAGTTACAACTGTAGTTATTTAATTATTAACGGCAAATAACCCCAAGCAAAACCAAATGGATAAAATTTGATACAGAGATAGTAGGAACTGCCGATGCTGGAGAATCTGAGATAACACGGTGTGAAGCTCGATGAACACAGCAGGCCAAGCAGCATCAGAGGAGCAGGAAAGCTTGACGTTTCGGGTCAGGACCCTTCTTCAGAAATGGGGGAAGGGAAGGAGATTCTGAAATAAATAGGGAGACGGGGGGAAGTGGATAGAAGATGGATAAAGGAGAAAATAGGGTGAGAGGAGACAGACAAGTGAAAGAGGTGGGGTTAGAGCCAGTGAAAGTGAATGTAGGTGGGGAGTTAGGGGGGAATAGGTCAGTCCAGGGAGGACAGACAGGTCACAGGGGCGGGATGAGGTTCGTGGGTAGGGGATGGGGACGGGGCTTGAGCTGGGAGGAATGGTTAGGGAACGCTGGGCTGGTTTTGGCATGTGGTTGGGGGAGGGGAGATTTTGAAGCTTGTGAAGTCCACCTTGATACCCGTGGGCTGCAGGGTTCCCAAGCGAAATATGAGATGCTGTTCCTGCCTCTTTCGGGTGGCGTCATGGTGGCAATGCAGGAGGCCTAGGATGGACATGTCGTCTGAGGAGTAGGGGAGGAACTGAAATGGTTCGTGAC
Organism: Stegostoma tigrinum; assembly: GCF_030684315.1. Taxonomy (NCBI): domain Eukaryota; kingdom Metazoa; phylum Chordata; class Chondrichthyes; order Orectolobiformes; family Stegostomatidae; genus Stegostoma; species Stegostoma tigrinum. Next base: position 19,413,512 of record NC_081369.1, read on the forward strand.
TGGGAGGTGGAGTTGCTTGTTGCGATCAGAGTGTAGGTGTTCTGCAAAGTGATCCCAAAGCCTTCGCGTTGTAGAGGAGGCCACAATGCGAACAGCGGATTTAGTATATCACACTGACAGATGTGCAGATGAACATCTGTTTGATGTGAAGAGTCTTCCTAGGGCCTAGGATCGGGGTGAGGGGGAAGGTATAGCACTTGCTTCGGTTGCAGGGAAAAGCGCCGGGGGTGGTGCGGTAAAATTTGAAACTGTTTGGAAGCCAGCAATTAGACAAACTTCACAGCACAAGCAATTTGCCACATTAAAACAGTCTTCACAAAGTATAAAAAAACTCAAGAGAAATTACAGGAAAAACACAGCAGGTCTAGCAGAGTTAACAAGGCCATTCTTCAGAATTGGATTTCTGAAGAAAGGTCACTGAACCTGAAATGTTAACTCTATTTTCTCTCCACAGATGCTGCTAGACATGTGTTTTTCCATCAAGTACATTCAGATAGACTCGATTCAACTTAAATAGATTATATTCAATGAGACATTTTGATCTCGTGTTGTTAGCTAACCGCCAAAGAGTTATCACAGCCAATTTCAATGAAGCCGTAAACTGTCAAAATTCTTCCATTACTGCAACTGAGATGTTAATGGGAATAACATCCCATTAATTTTTATGCTCCTTATCTTCCTAAACAGGGGTATGTGGAAACTGTTTAAACTTCCTGCCTGAATAGGATTGGATGGGAAACGTTTGTAAAGGTGTGAGAATTCTGTAAAGGGGTAAAATTTTTGTAAAGGTATGAAATTTCTGTTTCTACTGAAGTAGCCAGGTCAGTGACCTTTGTTCAAGCCAAACACTTTGGCGACTTTAAATTGCATCCTGTCCTTATCAGTCACTTCACGAACGATCAATGCTGTTGTCTTAATGTTCCAATTAATTGTTTTATCGATCAGCCAATTCATAGGGTATAAAAAGCAGGGACTGTCTGTTTGGGGAGAATCGCTGATGAAACTCAGCGCTCTGTGCCGGGTTGAGTACAGCGATCCTCCACAGCTTGTACTTGCTAAATAATAAAGGCTTGTGTTTTTGTAGCAGGTCAGTGTCGTGCTATTACATCAAGTCCGTGAGGGTCTCCGAAAACAAACCTAACACAACAGTTTTCTGTTTGCAGAAAACAATTTAGCTCATGTAAGAGCTTGCTGACAATTTAAATAACAAAGTGTGGAGCTGGATGAACACAGCAGGCCAAGCAGCATCTCAGGGGCACAAAAGCTGACATTTCGGGCCTAGACCCTTCGAAGGGTCTAGGCCCGAAACATCAGCTTTTGTGCTCCTGAGATGCTGCTTGGCCTGCTGTGTTCATCCAGCTTCACACTTTGTTATCTTGGATTCTCCACATCTGCAGTTCCCATTATCACTGACAATTTAAATAGTTTACCTTTCGATAAATGTGTTACAAGTTTATTGGGGAGAGTGGGAAAAATAGAGATGATCAGTCACCCCAATGGGGTCACACAATTAGAACAACGGTCAAAATAAAGTAAAGTACCATGGGTAAGAAACAGCATAAAAATTCCAGTTTAAGATCACCTCTAAATTATCATTCAATTTTATTTAAAACACCAAATATAAACCTGGAAATATGAAATACACACAAGCACACAATTTTCTTCAAAACAACGTGTAACTGTAGAACTATAGCTAAAGAGCGTTAAAAACATGATTGTAAAAAAGTGCATCTCTAAAGGCATAGATTTTCAAATTGACTCAATATGTTAATGCTGATCTCACAGTTGGTTACCAATAGTTCAGATCTGTGGAGAAAAAAAATTCAAAATATTAGCTTGAGTGCAAAACACAATAGACTGCCACTCGAAGAACACCATTAATGTCATTAAAGCTTTGCACATGGCAGAGTCAATGGTTTTATTGCGACACGGGAGAAAGTAAGCCTGTATTCCCACTTCAGTTATTTATTTAGGACAGGGCTAGTTTTCTGTAAAGAAGCTAGATTCACTGATAACTGAAACATATTGATCAGTTACCGGCATATTTGTAACATCAAAATATATATTTTTAAATTACCAAACAACAGACTCTTTCTGCTAATAGCTCAGCCAAGGTCAAATAGATTGAACAGTCAAATTACTTACATTTGGATTTTCTGCCTGCTTCTAGCAGTTACCAGTGTAGGCACAGAGCTACCCCGCAGTGCAGCATTCAAAGCCATTGACAGAAATAAATTGTAGAATAGAAACAGATCATTTAGATTTGACATCAACTGTGGTCCTACTCTGTTCTTTTGTTCTGTTAACAGGTTTTCCACTGCTTTCAAACACTTACTAAACCTATTCCTAAATGTTGACATAGTCTCTATTTAATCACCAGTTCTGTTAGTATTTTTCCCAACTTTTATAAAAAGGCTTTCCCAACACGATATCTTAATCTGCTGTATTTAATCTCGTATCAAGCTCTGGACCTCTCAAATCACTGGGAATGCTTTAATTCTACCAATTCATGATCACTCTTTCATATTTTAATACCTCTAATCATCTGTCAATCTCCACAGTTCTAACAAAAACACAACCAATTTTCCCCCAGTGCTTTAAAATCCATATTTCTTCATAGTAAGCATTAAACTGAACAATTGCCGTAATATTCTGACAATAGCTTGGAACTCAATCTGTACACAAAGTTCCAAGCATTATATGCAAAACCTTGGCAAGTCCATGTGAAAGCTGATATCATTTAAAAATCCACCCTCAGATTTCTGGCCTAAAAAAATCTTTTGCTTTTGTACGAATTTGCAAGTAAAATTGACTACGTTTTCAGAGACGGAAGCCAAAAATTTCAGAACAAAATATAATCGCTATAACTGCACCAAAAACCTCAGTTAATGTTTAATTCGACAAGTATCACTTACCATACAACCTGCTATACCTATTTGTCAGTTAACATATGACTATTAGCTTTGAATTTTGGGGGCAAGAAATTGATACAGTGGAAAAAAATGGGATACAAGGACCAACTTCCAGAACAAACATTAAAATAGACGTAAGCTAGGGTGTTCCATCCTGAAGCATCACCCTCAGCCTGCTTTAGGAGGGGAGGCTTAGATCTTGCTAATCAGACCCTTGCAAGTACTGACTTGGTACAAACACTCTGCAAAGGTTAGGTCAAGGACTGAGAACTATCAGTGGGACATCCAACAGCGCAGCCCTTCCTCGTCTTTTCCTAGCCCTCAAGCAGCACTGAAACCGCAGGTACAGCTGTTACTGCCCCTACAGCTCAGAAGGAGGAGGAGGATGAGGAACACCTTTAATAAAACAGGGAAAGACAAAATAAACTGCTGTTAGTTTGAGCAGAGATTTAAACAGTAGTACTGTGCTAGAAGTGTTAGCAACTCTAGATATCTAGAATCAACTCTGAGTAGTATCAGAGATAATGGGAACTGCAGATGCTGGAAATTCCAAGATAATAAAATGTGAGGCTGGATGAACACAGCAGGCCAAGCAGCATCTCAGGAGCACAAAAGCTGACGTTTCGGGCCTAGACCCTTCATCAGAGGTATGAGCTCTGATGAAGGGTCTAGGCCCGAAACGTCAGCTTTTGTGCTCCTGAGATGCTGCTTGGCCTGCTGTGTTCATCCAGCCTCACATTTTATTATCTTCAACTCTGAGTAGTCCTGGTTCAACTGGAAACTGACATTACGCAGTCATCTGCACATAAAAATTTACTTACAGTAGTGATAAGATCCAGTGGGTCATAAGGGGATGAGGCTAGCCTTTCAAGACCATCTTTTAGATGATTTCTGAGTTCTTCATAATTAGGCTCCTCATCATATTGTAGGGACACGACATGTTCAAAATATTTCTTCAGTTCTTCTGTAAATTAATACAAATTGACTTAAAAATGAGGATAAGGGAACATAACATTACATTACACACAAATAACTAATTATTTCAGAAACACAACTTTTATGTTTAAATAAATGTCTTTCAAGCTTGGAAAAAAAAGCTTATTCAACTTAAATAGCACAGTTAACATAATAAAACATCAAGGTAGAAAATAAATTGGGATCAGAATACCAAAAGCTTAAAGCACCAAGTGAAGCAGAGACGTAGTTTTGTGGGAATTTAGTGGGAGCTGCAGGTAGGTTTTATGAATAAGACGAGTAAGGAGATGGCATGAGGGGAAACAAAAAAATGAGAATTCAGACTAAGTCTAAGGCTGGGGATAACCCTAGTGGTGGTTTGGGACTGAGGAACAGGGCAAAAGCAGCTCACAGGTATTCCACACAATGTCAGAAAAGCTGAAACATTTATGTGCCAATCTACATTGAACTAGGTTTGACATGACTTCACATCGACGAGTGGATATTGTTTTAAGAGGAAAGCTTGGTACTTAAGTTTTAATTGATGCAAAGTACTCAAATATTATTAAATGCAAAAATACATTTTGAACAAAAGGTGCAATTTTGGGGAGGACAACGTATGGAGGAATCAAAGTACAGACTTAATCATAATAATACAAAGAAATTGATTAAAGGCAAAATCACAGCAAAACTATAAACAAAACACAAACGGAAGAGCTCCGATGAATTGAAGAAACTTAATCAATGATTAACAAATGGATGAATTCTCGCTTTGAGAGAGATAAAACCTACAATTAAAGAAAGTAGGTGAATGACTGCACATTGAAGGAAAACTAAACAGTTACACCATAAATGTTTTTAAATTGAAGAAGTTGAAAGGAGATCCAAGTGTCTCTGTAGGTTTAATGCTCAACATTCAAACCAACACTGAACAGTAACTGATAAAGCTAATACAATGGTGAACTTCACAAACAAACCAGTAGATCGAGGGGCAAGAAACATTAAACATACTGCATCTAGATCGAATCAGACCATACTTTGGAAACAGAATCCAATTCTTTTCACCATGACCCGAGAGTAACATTTGAAGACATGAGGACTCCATGAGGTAGGCAGGACAGTTAATGGACAATTACTCAAATTGTGCTTGCTCTTTGAATCTACAATTGTTTTGAGATGTCAGGAAGTATTGGAGGTACTTTTGATATGACCTTAAATCTGCATTTAAATAAAGTGCATGGGTTGAGAGTTTCACTGGCAAAGCCAACAGTTACCGCCCATCCCTAATTGCCCTCTACCTTTTTGAACTGCAACAGTTGCTGGTAGGAAGAGGCTTCCATAACAGAGAAGGAAACATGATATATGTCCAAGTCAGGATGGTTTGCGGCTTGAAAGGGAATGTGCCGATGTGATTCTTCCATGCATCTGCCGCCCTCGGTGGTAGAGGTTGAGTGTTTGGAAGGTGCTATATAAGGAGCTATGATGAATTGCTGCAGCACACCTTGTACCTGGCGCACTGGCTGCAGCCAATGTGAAGATGAAGGTGAAGAGACTGAATCTGGAAAGTAATGGATGGGGTGCCATCGAAGCAGATTGTTTTTGTTGAAACTGCATTTATTAAAGCAATTGGAGAGTATTCTATGACACAACAGACTTGGTGTCTTGTAGGTGGTAGTCAAGTATTAGAGAGCCAAGAGGGGAGTTACTTGCCAAAGAATTCATAGCCTCTGACCTGCTGCTGTAGCCACAGCATTTAATTTGCTATCCTGATTCAGTTTGAGGTCAATGGCAAATCCAAGGTGATGAGTGTGGAAGATTCAGCAATGGTAATATGCCAGTTAACATCACAGGGAGATGGTTAGATTCTGTACATGGGAGGTGGTCATTGTCTGGCCCTCTCGTGGTGTGACTTATTAGCCCACACCTGGACAGTATCCAGGAGCTGATACATATGGATACAGGCTGCTTCAACATCCAAGTTGAAAATGGGGCTAAACACTGTACAGTCCAACATCCCCACTCTGACCTTACGGATGGAAGATACTTTTGAAGCAGCTGAAGGCAGTATTGTCTTACTTTGCACTGGGCATGACTCCAACCAGTGCAGATATTTCCCAAGTTCCCACTGATTCCAGTGTTCCTAGAGTTCGTCAAGAGCAATTCTTTTCACCTCACTCTTGGGCTGCAGCTCTTTTGTCCATGATTCGACAAAGACTGTAAAGAGGTCAGGTGCTGAGTGACTCTGGCAGAAACCAAACCAAGTGTCAGTAAGCAGGTTATTACCATGCCTCTTGGTAGTATGGACAATGACTGTTACATCACTTTCTTGACAAGAGGAGACTGACTGGGTAGTAATTGGCTAGCTGGGACTTGTCCTATTTTTGTGGACTGGATACACCAAGGCAATTTTCCACTTTGCCAGCAAGATCAGTGTTGTAGTTGCTCTGGAAACACCTTGTCAAGGGGCATGGCTAGGTCTTGAGCACTAGCCTTCAGTACTATTGCTGGAATGTTGTCAGGATTTAAAGTTTTTGCAGTATCCAATGCCTTTATGTGTTTCTTGATATCAAGTAGTGTAAGTCAAATTGTGTACAGACATCTATGATGCGAGGGACCCTCAGCAAAAAGCAAGATGAACCATCAACTCAACATTCCACCTGAAAACGGATGTGACTAATTCAGCCTCATGTTTCACACTTAAGTGCGAGGCTCTCCCATTGTTGAAGATGGGGACAGTTGTGCTTCCTCCTACCCCTGTTAGTAGTTTAACTGTCTACCACCATTTGTGACTGGATACAGCAACATGGCAGAGTTCTACAGTCCTGCCATCACTATTCTAAATGGAAAGGTAACGTTGCAGCATCTGTACAACCAGTGCCCAAATTGGTTTAAAAATGGAGTGAGATGCAATCCACACAAAGGATTAGTAGTTAATAGTCAATTTAAGAACTATTCTAGTGTAAAGTAGCACTGACTAGGGGTATATTTGGTAGCTTAAAAGAAAAAGAAATGGAACAATTCTTCCGACACTCAGAATTCAAGCTTGTTTCCCTTGAAATAGAGAATAAAATACCAAGGGGGCATATAGATTTGGCTTTTCAAGTTTTTTGCAATACAGATTGCAGTTATGCTGCAGGGGGTGGGGTTAACAAAGCAACCAAGAGTCACGAACATAGTGCTTTGCCAAAGTTAGATAAATCTGTGTAAATTAATAGCACACTGGAGATAAAGCGCTCAAGTATTCACAATAAAGACACTTTCCACTTCTAATGAAATTTCATTTGAGTACCAATAAATTCAAGGAATGGCTATTAGTAAGGTCAACTTTTAATCCAACCTACACCAAATTATAAGATAGGAATATAGCAGGAATAGGCCATTCAGTTCTTTAAACTTGCTTGGTCATTCATGTCGGATCTGGTTGTGCTCTCAACTCCATTTTCCTGTATGCTTCCATTCACCTTGAATTTTGACAGCCAAACAGCCAATGTAACTCAGTCTTCAATAAATTCAGTTTCAACCCCAGTGCATTCTGGGGAAGTGCATCTGCTTACGAACAAGCCTCAGGGAAATTAAAACATTTTCAGATCAATCTTAGAAGTCAGATCTCTCATACTTTATTTGTGGCCCCTAGCTCGTCTCCCCCACAAGAGGGAGCATTTTCAGGCATCCACCCTTTGAAGCCCCAGCAATAACGGTCACCTCTTAATTCTTCTTAACTCTGATGAATACAGGCCGTATCTCTTCATCCTTTATTCAAGAGGTAAATCCCCCAATCCGGCAATGAATTCAGTGAACATTCTCTGAACTGCTTCCAATGCACTTTTTTTTCAAACAAGGAAACCAAAAGTGTACACCATACGCTAGATGTGATCCTACCCATTACAGTTGTCAAAAAAACCTGCCTATTTTTATATTCCATTCCCCTTACTATAAGAGGCACATATTCCATTTGCTTTCTGAATCGTTTGTATCCATATATTAATATTTTGCGATTTCTGTATCGGGATACCCAGATCCAGGGTACCACAGAGCTCTGTAATCTCTTCATTTAAAGAGTAAACTTATTTTCTGTGATGTCTGCCAAAGTGGACAAGTTCACATTTTTTCACTACATCAGCCAAACTTTCACCCCTTTCCTTGACTAAACTAAATTTGGCAAATTTGCCGGTTGTCCTCCACAGCTTAATTTCCTACTTTTCTTGGTGTCATCAAATTCAACATCCATACGTTAGGTCCATTCATCCTAGCCTTTGATAAAGCTCTCAAGTAGGCAAGGTTCCAGCTCTGATCCCCAACATGCTCCTTTAGTTCTAGTTTACCAACCACAAGACCCATTTATCTCTACTCTCTGGTTTCAGTTAGTGGACCGACCCTTTACGCTAATACATAATCCCCAAACCATGTGCTGTGGTGTAGTAATCTTTAATGCAGCAATTTATTAAATTTCTTTAAGAAATACAAGTACCCCACTTCGCCAGGATCCCCTTTATCCGCTTTGTGTTGCTCCCTCAAGGAGCCCTAATTAGAGTCAGAGCCATAACATGTTTTCCTTTTATCAGGCCATGTTGACTCAGAAAATCAATTATGATCAGGCAAAGTACACTTCTAACAATGAACCCTAATAATTTCTTTATGATAGAGTTTAGGTTGGTGTTGTTACTGCAAATATTGTACTATAAAACTCGTGAAATAATTTGGGATCTTTTGCTTATGGTAACCAGGCACTATATAAAAACAGGCATTCTTTATACCATGAAGAAAAGTACATTCAGTTTTAAGTCATTACAGAAAGAAATATTAGAGTTTCGGTTGTGTGAAGTGTGATCGAACCAAATGGATAAAAGGCTTAGCTTGTGCTGAGTTAGCATTTAGCGGGACAATTTAATTAACCTTGGTATTACTTGTAGTACCTGCATGGCCAAAGTGATTAGAAGCCAATCTAGCTTTTATCTGTCAGAAGTCAGTAAGGTGCAAACAGAACATAAACGCTTAGCCATGGGCTGTCAGATTATAACCCCTGAAAGGGTAAACAACTTCAAGAAAGTTGGGACAAAACCCAACCTAAGTACACAGTTTAAATTCAGACTGTACAACAACATTAACATAAATGCTAAAGAAAATGGAAATTTTAAATGGGCGGATGGAAGGTTTTAATTTAAGTGAGATTCTACAAATATCAAGTCTTGAACCAGGCAAGTAGATCCAAGGGTAGGGTACTATGCAAAGTGCAACAGAAGATCAAAGAATGACAGAAGACCTTTTAGAGACTTCTACCCTGTTGAAATTGATTCAATCACAAGATGGAAAAAAACGAGTAGTGCACAAAGATTTGGTCTCCATCTGCTTCTTAATTAAAATATTCATTGCAAATTCCTCAGCAATATGGTAAAGACGGGAGAATTCCATCTGCAAGCTTGTGGATACAAACAGTCACTGTTGGTAAGTCACATTTACCAAGATATATTTTTTAAAAAACTGTAACCAAATATCTGGAAATGTACACTGAGACACTTGAAAGCATGCATTATTAGTTCCTTGGTCTGCAAAGGATTCTGACAACAAATATGAAATATGCAAACTGTCCCAATAACTGAAAATTAGACACAAAATCTAGGTTCAAAATTTGACAGGCTTTGCAGCATTTTACTTGAACATTACTGAATAACAAAACATTAGATTACATATTTCCATTTTTATTTAATGTTTTAATAATCATAATTAGAACTTTGTAAAAACTGAAAGAACTGCAGATGCTGTAAATCAGAAACTAAAACAGAAGTTGCTGGAAAAGCTCAGCAGGTCTGGCAGCATCTATGAAGAGAGATCAGAGTTAATGTTTCAGGTCCGGTGACCCTTCCTCAGAATGGTACTAGAATTAAAAATCTGGTTTAGCTACAATATTCTTTCCTCCACTCCTCCACCGTCCTCCCCCAAAAACATTACTAATTGGAAGAAAGGGATCCAGTTAGCCAAAAGTCAATCATGCAAGCCAAAAACTTAATGTGGAAATCTGCTTTTATGTTAAAACATTCCCATTATGTGAAAGCAAAGGCAAGAATTCATGAGGATTTAATTTGCTTGGGTTGGATAAAATACATTAAGCAACATATGGGCCTTTAACTTTAAATTGATCTTACCTGGAAACTTTCTTTTACCAAAACAGTACTTGAAAAGACTTGGCAGGTCATCTTTGTACCTAATAAAGAAACCCTAAAAACTAGTAAATCAGTTTTAAAATTCTGTCCATATTATAAATATTAATGTCGACAAGACAAAAGACAACCATTTGGCCCATCAAATCTGTGCCAGCTCTCCATGGAGAAATCAAAACTGTCACACTTGTCTATATGTGGCACTCTCCTGGCCCTGACTTGGTTATTCTGGCCACCATCCTCCTCCCTAATTAGTAGAACAATATTGGAGAGAGCATTTTAAACATGAACTTCATCAGAACCAAAGCCTATAACACCATATTGAAATACTTGTCACCTTCTGCAACCGCATATTTTTCAAGCACTAGAAGAAACAACAGTATATTTTTATTTCAGTTTAAAATTATTTTATTCCTGCTTTTCAGTTCCGCACACACTCCAAGTCAGACGATTTCCTACTTTAGCCTGAGCAATACTTGACCCATGAAACTAAATTGCAGAATAACAAGCAGAAACATTTCTTGCATTCATCTGAAATTCCTCCTTTGCTATTTGAGTAGACGAATCAACCATTTTGTCAAAGAAATCAATTCACACTCCTCCTAAAATAGCATAAGTATTTCAGGTGAACACATTAAACATTTATATTTGTTCCATTGCAACTTTCAAAGCCTCTGAACAAAATGCTGAGAATAGGAGGAAGAATGGGATGGGTGGATAGGGGTAAGAGCACAATGCACTGATATTAGTTAAAGTAACTAGTTCAATCCCTTAAACTTAAATGTTTTCGATGTTACCTGTCAAATCCTAATTTTGCATCAAGTCTCACATTCTAAGAAAGGTTTGATTTCCCAGGGTCCTTTTTAGAAACAACTTAAAGACGTTAACTTTATTAATTAAAAATTTGAATTTTCCTCCTGCAAAGACTCACTACACTATCACTTAGGGTGACAACATTGCTTTAAAATGTTTCAGGTTCCTGAATATACTGGCTTTTGAAACCTTTATCTAACCACTTTGGTATTTCACCATGCCATGCTAATTTGTAAGCCACTGTGGTTTCTTCCTCAAATACTGCTATCTTAAATTTATCTGTTATTTTCCACACTCAAGTACAACTGAAGTCAACTTCAAATTGCGTATGTGCAACATTTAGATTGTGTGCAATATTACGTACAGAAATATACTCACTTACTTCTGTTTTGCTTCCATGACAGAATTGGGGTAATCAACATTACCAGACCATGGCAGCGAACCACACAATGCCTTCAACATACAGTAGCCCAGTATTTCAAGATCACTACGCCTGGAAGGTCCTATAATATATACATGAATTTGTTTGCTTTGTTTGCTACTCCACAAACTATGATTAAAGAAAATACATAGGATAACAGAACTTGTACTATTTTAGGAAGTTAACAAGGAAAACTTCAACTAAGTAATAACCTCCAAAGATGTAAGGCACATCATGTGTTCAGCCTACAAACTGCAGCAAACTAAATTTCACTGCATGGATTCTATAAATATTCCTTTAGAGGAATTAACGCTGCCAAACAGAGATTCAGAAATAATCAGTTAAATACATAAGCCAAGTGCATTATGCAGGAATACCTTCCCTCGAACTATTTTGCACTGCCACAGTCTCACTGCTTAGATTTTTTCTTCTGTTATGAAAAGTTATACAACAAATTACTGAAACAAAAACTAAGATTTAGCTTTCAAAGGTAGAAATCTAAAATTAAGCAAAAGAATGCTTAAATACTGACTTTTGCTTTCAGAGTTTTCTCATGCCAGTACAGCCGTTGGTACATCTTTATACTCCTTATAAGGACAGCCCAGGCTATTGAATAATTTCATGTGCCACATAACTATGGCAACTTGTTCAATTGACTGTAGTGCAGAATCACAGACTAGGCAACATTACCTGAAAACCCACACACTCATTTTCCCACAAGTGTACCTGACACAGTGATTAAGTACAATCAGTTATTCATTTTAATATTGAACCTTAACGTAATAAAAACAATTTCAAGACACATTACAGGAAAATAATCTGGTACCCAGTCACGTATGATGTTATTAGGATATAAAATTAAAAAGTTGGTCAAAGAGGTACGATTTAAGGAACTTCTTGTATGAAAGTTAGAGCAGTAGAGAGATGGAGAGGTCAGATAGAATTTCAGAACACAGGACTTTGACCTCCAAAGGTAAATTAAGTAATCCCAAATGTTCAAGGGACAAGGATTGGAGGTAGTGCAGGGATGGAGGAAATTAGAGATGGAAGGGACATGGCCATGAAAAGATTCAAAAACAAAGATGACTGATTTTCAAAATCAATCTTTTGTTTAAATCAGAACTTGATATAGCTCAACAAGCACATGGATAATAGATAAATAGGACTTGGTTTGAGTTGAACATGGGCAGTTAGGCTTTTGATTACTTCAGGATTTAAAAAAAAGCCAAACATGCACAGAAATTGTTGAGCCTAGAGTCAAAGGTACAGTTCAGCCTTCAACAACAGAGAAACTCAGGGAAGGGAGAAATCAGATGGTTATAGGGATGGAAACGTTAGGTGATTGGGCAGTCCATCTTAGGATCACATGTGACACCCAAATTAAAATTATAAACTGCCTGATTCAATCTTAGAGTTATCCAGGAGAGAGATGCAAGGTTAAGCAGGGACTGAAGCTAAAGTCTTGGAAGTCTCCGGCTCAGCCAGTAGTGATAGGCTAGTGACAAGATAATTGAGAAACATTTTAACCCCTAGAAACTGCTGTGATGCTTTGCTTCACTAGTCACCTTAACATAGGAATGGCATATTGGATTGTAATTTTAATTTGACATCACATTCCTTTTACAATTCCCTTCCACCACTTTTCTGTTACCAGAATTTGTCTGTTTTTGAATAAATCAGGTGATAAAGACAGCAGGTAAAAAAGGCAGTGTTTTTTTTCATTGGTGACGTTAGCCTTCATGTAGACTGGGATAATCAAATTGGTAGAAGTAGCCACAAGGAAGAATTCAGGTTGCATTTGGGAATTTCTTACCCTGTTGTAAAATCCAACTGGGGGATCAGGCTATTTTGGAACTGGTGATGTGTAATATGACAGATTTAATATACAATCTCAAAGTAAAAGATCCCTTAGAAAACAGTGACTGTAATATAGTAAAACACAGTATTCAGTTTGAGGGGGGAGAGACTTGGGTTGGAAACAACTGTGTTAAACTTAAACAAGAAACTGGGCAGTGCTGGCTAAAGTGGGCTGAGAAAGGAATTTAGAAAAGATGGTTCAGAACAATGGCAGATGTTTAAGAAAATAGTTCATGGCTCATTACAAATATATATCCAAGGAGAAAGAAGGTTCTTAGGAAGGGGATAAGTCAACCATAGTTTAGTAGGGAAGTAAAGGATACCATCAAACTTAAAGACAAAAACAAAAACAACGTAGTGAAGATTACAAATAAGCCGGAGATGGGAAAGTTTTAAAAATCAACCAAGATAAGAAAATAAACTTTGAGGGTAAACTTGCAATAGAAATATTAAGATGAACAGCAAGAGTTATTTTCATATAAAGAAAGGAAGGGAGAGGCTAAAGTTAACAGACTCCTTAAAGAATGAAGTTGGGGAAATAATGGGGAAACCTGGAAATAACAGATGGAAGTTGAATAAATGCTTTTTATCAGTTTTCATGGTAGAGGACACTGGAAGCAATCCATAAGTAATAAATCAAGGGGCACAAAGGTAATAGCAAACATATATAATACATATCACTAAAGAAAAAGCAGCAGGTAAACTAATCAGCAAGGCATTATTACTATTTTATATCTAACTAATAAAATTGAATATGTTTGTCTTGCATCGACATTTAGGAATCTAGATTTAGGAACCCTTTACAGAAATAATTGGGCACAACCCGCAAGCCTGTTATTTGTTCTGCAGTTCGTGCGATCTTCAAGATCAACTAGAAAAAGTAGAATAGCAGGAAAAGTTGAAGGGCTGTTTGAACAACTGACAATATAGAAATTAATACAACAAAGTTGGATCACTACATGCGAGGTCTTACCAGCTCCTTTGTGTATATCTACACTGATCAATTCAACAGTGCCCTCATGTGGGGTTCTGCTTCCTTCTCTGTATTCAACGTGTTTACCATCAGGACAATACCTGAATGCAAAGTAGTACCCGACCAAGTATACCTGAAAAAGAAAATTCAGGGCGATTTTGCTTTAGTAGATCTAGGAGTTATGCTTTTTTTTTGAAACTCATCAGGCAAAATATTATGGCAGATTTAAACATTGTTCCTGAGCAGATACACTGCTGGAAGCCAAGAGATGTTTTCCACATCTCAATGTCACAAGTCTAGGGCTCATGGAGTTGGGGATACTAGCATTGTTAGAGGATTGATTAAAAGGCAAACCAGAAGAACGTGTGGGACATTTTTAAGCTGGAAAGCTATGACTAGTGGAAAGTTGCAGGGGTTACCGATTGGGCCTCAACAATTTACAAACTATATTGATGAGAATGAAACCAAATAACCCATCTATGTGTGTGACTATTTCAAGATGGGAAGGTAACAGAGGTTGCAAAGAGAAAGAACACAGAACAGTACAGGCCCTTCGGCCCAAGATGTTGTGCCGAACTTTTACTCTTAACTTAAGGTCTATCTAACTTCCACCCCTACCGTGCACCATCATCCATTTGCCTATCTCATTGCCGCTTAAATGCCCCTAATGAGGCCAACTGCACCACCCTCACCGGCAATGCATTCCATGCCCCGATCACTCTCTGAGTAAAGACCTACCTCTGACGTCTCCCCTATATCTACGTCCACTCACTTTAAAACTATGCCCCCTCCTAATAGCTACCTCCACCCTAGGAAAAAGTCTCTGGCTGTCCACTCTATCTATACCTTTGATCATTCTGTACACCTGTATCAAGTCACCTCTCATTCTTTGTCATTCTAAAGAGAAAAGCCCTAGCTCTCTCAACCTTTCCTCGTAACACCTTCCCTTTGTTCCAGGCAACATCCTGGTAAATCTCCTCTGCACCTTTTCCAATGCTTCCACATCTTTCCTGTAATGAGGCGACCAGAACTGGACACAATACTCCAGATGTGGCTGAACCAACCTTCTGTATAGCTGCAGCATAACTTCACGGCTCTTGAATTCAATCTCTCTATTAATGATCAGGCACTTTCTTAACAACTCTGTATCCACCAGGGTGACAGCTTTCAGGGAACTGTGGCCATGAGCCCCAAGATCCCTCTGCTCCTCCACACTGCCAAGAATCTTTCCATTAGTCCTGTACTCTGCTTTCAAGTTTGTCCTTCCAAAATGAATCACCTCACACTTTTCAGGGTTAAGCTCCATCTGCCACATCTCAGCCCAGCTCTGCATCCTATCAATGTCCCTTTGTAACCTAGAACAGCCCTCCGCACTATTCACAACTCGACCTACCTTCGTATTGTCAGCTAACTTACTAATCCACCCTTCCACTCCATATAATATACAAAAATCACAAACAGAAGAGGACCCAGAACAGATACTTGCGGTACACCACTCGTAACTGAGCACCACGTTGAATAATTTCCGTCCACTACCACCCTTTGTCTTCTAAGGGTCAGCCAGTTCTGAATCCAATCTGCCACATTTCCCCCCTATCCCATGCTTCCTTACTTTCTACATGAGCCTACCACAGGGAACCTTATCAAACATCTTACTTAAATCCACATATACCACAACCACTGCTCTACCTTCATCCATGTGCTTGGTCACCTCTTCAAAGAATTCAGTAAGGTTTGTTAGGCATGATCTACCCCTCACAAATCCATGCTGACTATCACTAATCAAACTGTGCCTATCCAAGTGATCATAAATCCTCTGAGCCCTTTCCAATAATTTGCCCATTACCGAACTAAGACTAACTGGCCTGTAATTTCCGGGGTTATCCCTATTCCCTTTTTTGAGCAAGGGAATGACATTTGCCTCTTTCCAATCTTCTGACATTATACCAGCAGACAGTGAGGATGAAAAGATCATCGCCAAAAGCCCTGTGATCTCTTCCCTCGCTTCCCATAGAATCCTTGGATAAATCCCATCAGGTCCAGGGGTCTTATCTAACTTAAAGTTCCTCAAAATTCCTCGTACATCTCCTTTACTAACATTGACCTCCTCTAGCCTACCAGCCTGTTTCACACTGTCCTCCCCTACAACCAGGTCCCTCTCAATTGAGGAAAACCAAAGAAAAGTATTCATTAAGGACCTCTCCTCAATCTTTAGGCTCTATGCGCAAATTCCTTTTACAATCCTTGATTGGCCCTACCTTTTCTCTGGTCATTCTCTTAAATAGGCAAAAGCAGGTTAAGTGAATTGGTGGGAGTAGTCTCCTGAAATCAATCTCCACTATTCCACAAATCATTACCAGTGTGAAATATAAGCATCCTAGACAGTGAACTGGTCAACGCCTGATCGACCACTATCGAAGTGAAAACAAACTTACACCAGGGGGTTTCATCATTTAAAAAAAAAGTTTTCTTTTTCAAGTTTATCCTGTAGAATGTGACAAAAACATTTATTGCTAATATGCAAACTTAAACTCCTTGTAAATCAAAACATACACATTCATTCACATATAGGCCAGATAAGACAGATGAGGCACACCTTTTTATAAAAGAAATATTGTGTGAGAGAAATAGAGTCAACAAGGAACAAAGTCTGCAGAGAGTCCAACCCAAAAGAAAATGTGGTGTGAGGTGGCTTTTCTCTTTTGGCGATGTTATCATCTTGTTAACAGTGGCAAGCCTCTATTCGGAAGCTAATCTAATCATGTGCTTGACATAAACTAGCAGTTAGATTTGGCTCAAATTCTTTGAGTGGAGACAGCATGAGTGAGCACGTGGGAGCAGCAGCATGACCAAGAGCAACTGCAGGGGTGAAAGCAATTTAACTTACTGACAGTTTAAGGTCTGAGTCTGAACTGCTTTCTCTCCTCTCGATTCTGCATCAAACTGCCTCCATTACCTTGGGACAGTGTTTAAAAGTCACAGACTTCAAAGAAAATTTCTCCCCATCTGTGTCCTAAAGGAATGGCTCTTAGATTGAAAGAGTGCTCCCTAGCAGTGCCCCCACCACAACCCCCACCATCCCATCATTCTTGACCCAGCCACAGGAGTACCACTCCTTTCCACACCCTTGTCAAAACCAAATCAAGTCACCTCTCACTATTCTAAACCACACTGGAAACAAGTCCAACCTGCTCATTCTAGGCATCAATTTAGTAAACCCTACCTGAATTGTCTCCAACACATGGGATTACAGGGAGACTGATCCATTTGGAAACATAACTGGCTCAAAGGTAGGAAATAGAGGGTGGTGGAGGAGCGTCGCTTTTCAGATAGGAGGCTTGTGACCAGTGGTGTGCCACAAGGATCGGTGCTGGGTCCACAGCTTTTTATCATTTATATTCAATGATTTGGATGTGAATACAAGATGTATTGTCAGTAAATTTGCAGATGACACCAAAATTGGTGGTGTAATGGACAGCCAAGAAAGTGACTTCAGAGTACAACAGAAGCTTGATCAGACAGGCCAAAAAGGTGGCAGATGGAGTTCAATTTAGATAAATGTGAGATGCTGCTTGTAAGAATTCAGAAAAGATTTAAGGATGTTGCCAGGGTTAGAATGTTTCAGCCATAGGGAGAAGTTGGATAGGCTGGGGCTTTTTTCTCTGGCGCATCACAGGCTGAAGGGTGGCCTTCTGTAAGTTTATAAAATCATGAGGGGCATGGATAGGGTGAATAACCAAGGTCTTTTCCCCAGGGTAGGAGTCTCCAAAACTAAAGGACATAAGTTTAAGGTGAGAGGGGCAAGATTTAAAAGGGTCCCAAGCAGCAAATTTTTCCATACGGATGGTGGTGTGTGTATGCAACGAGCTGCCAGAGAAGTGGTGGAGGCTGGTGCAGTTACATCATTTAAAAGGCAACTGGATGGATACATGCATAAGAAGGGGTTAGATGGAGATGGTCCAAATGCTGAAAAATGGACTAGATTAATTTAAGATACCTGGTCAGCATGTACCATGTGGTACATCTTGATGGCACAATTACATTTCGTCGTCTTATTTATAGAAGGATGTAAAACTGCGCACAGTACAAGCAATGCAGTCTCACGACTGTATTGCGAAACTTAAACAGAACATGCAGAGACAACAAGAACTGCAGATGGTGGAGTCAGAGTTGATAGCGTGGAGCTGGAGGAACACAACAGGTCAGGCAACAGAGGAGGAGAGTCGATGTTTTGGGTCTCAGGGGTCCAGGCCCGAAACCTCAACTCTCCTACTCCTTTGATGCTGCCTGACCTGCTGTGTTCTTCCAGCTCCACACTGTATTAATTAAGCAAAACAGTGATAAAAAAACCCTCATAATGAAAGGCTAGCATTCCATTAGTCTTCTTGATTTCTTGTTATTTCTGGATACTAACCTGCACTAGAACATCTAGATCCCTCTGCTCCTTGGAACTGCACAGTCATTCTCCATTTAAGTAATACCCTGCTCTTGCATCCTCCCTGCCAGTGAACTACTTCACATTTTCCCCACATAATATTCTTATCAGATTTCTGTCCACTCGCTCAACCTACCTATATCCATCCCCATTCCGTAACAACATACTTCATCTATCTTTGGGTCATCAGGAACCTTATCTATCATGTCTTCACAATCCAACGTTATTGATATAAAATGCAAAATATTGAGTCCAAACAGAGATTCTTATGGGACCTCATTTGTCACTTTCCGTACATCAGAAAAAGACCCATTTATGCATAAAGTTTTCTGTCAACCAGTCAATTTTATGTCCTTACTAGTATATTACCCTGTCTCGAGTGAGCTCTTATTTTGCACAATAATCTTTTCTGTGGCACCTTGTCAAAAACCTTTTTGAAATTCATGTATATTACATGAATATGTTCTTCTCTTTCTACGTTACTCCTTTAAGAGAACCCCGATAACATGGCTAATCATGTTTCCCCTTCCACAAAAATCATACCAATTCTTCCCAAAAACCTTGAGATTTTCTAAATGCCCAGCTATAATTGGGACTGCTTCTCTGGTGATTGTAATTTCACAAAGTCCTGCTCTTCCTTTCACCTCAACATTTAAAAATATTCTTGACCTTTTTTTGTATTTTGTGGTGAAGAGAGATGCAAAATATTTATTCATTTCATCCTCCATTTCCGTATAATCTACTATTAACCTACAATTCTCAATATCAGCAGGACCAACATTCACTTTACTTACTATTTACCTTTTTAGATGCCTGTTGAAATCCTTGCTATTTATTTCTAAACAGCCTCCTCTTATATCCTAATCTGGAGAAAGAAATTTCATTCTCAGCCCTTCTTTATATGCTGTCCACTCATCTGATTGACCATTCATCTTTGTACAACTATAAGCTTTTTCCTAGAGAATGTGGTTTGCCTTAACTTTAGCTAATCACAGATGATGGATTCTCCCTTTGGATTTTTATTTTAGTCGGAAAATATTTATTCTGAGTATTCTAAAATATCCCCTTGAATGTCTGCCAGTACATCCCCTTTGATCCATCTTGTAGCCTAGTATGCTAGTTCATCTGAACTACCTCAGCTTCCATGGCCACATAGTTACTTTTATTCATATTTAAGAACACAAACAGGAATAGCCCCTCAAGCCTGTGCCACCATCCAAGAAGATAATGGTTCATCTGTGTCCTAATGGCATATCTATCTCTGGCCCTTATCCCTTAGCATCTTTGCTTAACAAAAATTTTAAATCTGAGATAAATAAAATGAACAACTGATCCTGCATCCACTACCATTTGTGAAAAAGTTCTACATCAACCATGCTTTGATGTATAGAACTACTTCTGAAGATCTCTCCTAAATGGTCTGGTCTTTGTTCTCAGACTAGTCATAGAATGTCCAGCCAGTGGAAATAGTTTATCTATCTTGTGTTTTCTTATTAATATCTCAGAAACTTTGCAGATCATAATCTCTCCTTTTAACTCATGAAATCCAAGTGTCATTTTTATAATGACAGTTGCTGGAAAAGGTCAGCAGGTCTGGCAGCATCTGTGAAGGAAAGATGAAAGAGTGTTAACGTTTTGAAACCGGTGACACTTCCTCAGAACTGAAAGTTCATCGGATCTAAAACATTAACCCTCTTTTTCCTTCACAGATGCTGCCAGACCTGCTGGGCTTTTCCAGCAACATTTTTTTGTTCCTGATTTACAGCATCCACAGTACTTTCATTTTTTAAAATCATTTTTGTAAACCTACATCGTACTCCTTCTAAGTCCAGTATATCCTCCCTAAAGGTGTGGTGCCCAGATCTGCTCTCAGTACTCCATGGAATCTAACCACATTTATGCACAAGTGCAGCATAATTTCTGCATCCTTGTACTCTAGTCCTTTCGCTATAAAGGCCAGCACTCCATTTGTTTTCTTGGATTATTTTCTGTACCTGTTTGTCACAACTTAAAGGCCTACATACCTGAACCCTAAGTCTCATTCAGCATTCACTGTGTTTAACTTCATATCATCTAAAAACTACTCTGACCTATTCTGATTCTTTTTTAAGTCCAAAATGGATAACCTTACACTTGTTTACATTACACATTCACAGCATAAGATTACAATGAGATACTGATAGATTATCTACACTGTCTACAATGACACCTTACTTTGTGTCATCAGCAAATCAGGATATATGACTTTGTATGCCATTATCCAAGTCATTTATAATATGAAAAATTGAGGCTCGAGCAGATCCTTGTGGGAATCCACTGGTCACATCCTGCCAATTTGAGTACCTACTCATTATTCGCACTTTGTCGCCTGCTACTCCACCAATTCCCAACCTTGTCAGTAAATTGCTCTCAATTCCACAGACCTTACTTAAGTTTCTTTTGTGGGACTGGATCAAATGCCCGCTGCAAGTCCATATAAACAACACCTGTATGCAATTCCCCGTCCACTGCCTTTTAGTCACCTTTCCAAAAAAATTCAAAGCAGTATATTTAAAGTATTGGCAAAGATCCCTAGGTTGGGTTGCGGGTGAGGTTGTTGACTTGCTCGCTGAGCTGGCATGTTCTTGTTCAGACGTTTTGTCACCATACTCGTGACATCATCAGCAAATCCTTCGGTGAGGCGATGTTATTCTACTTTGTTTGGAGTTCACACTGTTTGGTCCGTTATGGTGAGTCATTTCTGGTTTTGATCTGTATGAGTTTGTATGTGGGGTCCAATTCTATATGTTTGTTGATTGCATTACGGGTGGAGAACCATGCCTCTAGGAGTTCCTACACGTGTCTTTGTTTGGCTTGGGCTATGGTTACCTTATCTTGTCCCAGTAGGCATTTAGAAAATCTCAAGGTTTTTGGGAAGAGTCAGTACGATTTTGTGCAAGGGGAAACATGATTAACCAAGCTATTGGAGTTCTCTTAAAGGAGTAATGTGGAGAGAGAAGAGGAGGATATTCATGTAATATACATGAATATGAAGAAGGCATTTGACAAGGTGCCACAGAAAAGGTTGTTGTGCAAAATAAGAGCCTTAGTTTGTGCATGGATCAATATTTCTTACTGGTCAATAGTTACAAATGATACCAACTCTTTGAAGTCATTTCCTAACATTCAAAACAACTGGATTCCTTGAAGAGTCTTTCTTACTGTATTGCTTCTGAGCGACAGAGCATCACAATAAGCCATTGCAGAAGTTTAAATTATCCAAGATGGAGAAAATATTTCTTACCTGTTCTAAATCATTTGGATTCACATATATATTTTCTGGCTTGATATCAGCATGTACATATTCATTTGTATGAATGTACTCAAGCACATCAATCTGGGGAAGATAAGAAATTAACATTTTAACTAACATGCAAGACTGAACCCAAACTAGGTTATGTATTTTTACCAACACTCACCATTCTGTAAACCAGCTGAAGTACTGCTTTCTTGGACAAGGATTTCTTAGTTTTATCAAGAATTGAATGCAGACTGTTACCCAAGTTTGGGAATACTAGAAACCTACAAAAAATAAACCTGACAGTTAAATTGATATCCAGGTGCAAGCCCGATGAAGTATTAGTACATATAACACAACTAGAATAGACAAATGGAAGCAAAATAGGATTTAACAGATTTGATTAATAGATTAACATCCTCAAAAAGGTGCAAATGGCCTACTCTACTTCCATGTTACACTACCTCGGTTGAGGGGTGCTCATCTTGCATCCATTTAAAGGTTTTAAAAGAAGGATACATGGGTCCTGTTCTCCACAGTACAGACATGAAGTCAATTTGATACAGATAGCTGAAGATTCCATTATCCAAAACATCTAGCCTCTAGTCATTGGTCAATAAGTGCAAAATATCACTTTGGTCTCCAGCCCTGAAATGGAAAATGTCAATTGGCAATGTGGAGATCTCAATACCAATTATTGGTACCAAAATACCCATGAAGAAAGTTTCAATGGGTCCGTTTCACACAACCCACCAGTAATAGACAACAGCAAGTCCAAGTTAATATGGCTGACATCATCCTCAACTTTATCAGCTTCAGTGACGCATTACCAACTCGAGAGTCAGTCTCAACTTCAACATTACTCAGCCAACTCAATAACAGTTCACTAACTCAAAAAGAACTCTATCAATATCAGCCAGTGTAAACTTCTATATCACTGAATCACAATACGTATATGTCAATCAAGGATGCCTCCATGATTTGACAAAATAGCTCTTCAGTGTCAGCAATAAGTTTCTATATTAAGTAAAACAAAATACAAGTTTAATTGCATAATTAATATGTACACAGAAGAAACACTGGTTGGGGCCTGCTGAAAATTCTCTAATGTGTAGGGAGACTACAGAGGCAAAACAGAACGTTGCCAGTGTGTCAGTGAAAGAAACATGAGGCACAGCAACTTGTATATTGGGGAAAAAAAAAGAACTGCAGATGCTGTAAATCAGGAACAAGAGCTTTCCCGCTCCTATGATGCTGCTTGGCCTGCTGTGCTCATCCAGCTCTATACCTTGATATCACAAAAACAGAGGTTGCTGAAAATGCTCAGCAGGTTTGGCAGCACCTGTGAAGAAAAACTGGAGTTAATGTTTTAGGTCCGGGTGACCCTTCTTCAGAAGGGTCTGAGGAAGGGTTATCGGACCCAAAACGTTAACTCCAGTTTTTCTTCACAGATGCTGCCAGACCTGCTGAATTTTTCCAGCAACCTCTGAACTTGTATTGAGGCTTCCTGGAACATTGCAGGAGGCCAAGGGCAAAAAGAACAGAGTGGGACAGGAGCACAAAATACAAAAGGCAGACAGCTGGAAGCTCAGGACCAGCCTGTGGGCTAATTGGAAATTTTCAGCAAAAAATCATCTGGGCTGTTTCATTTCCCTAAAATAGAGGAGACTGCTTTGTCAGCAGTGAATAATAAACACTATATTAAATTAATTACAACCAAATCGCTATTTTGCATAGGACAACTGTTTCAGCCCTTGGAAGGTGAGAAGGAAGGCAGGTAAAAAGACAGGTGTTGTTTAAAAGGAAGATGTTGGGAAATTGAGGAATGTATTAAAGATGGAATGGTCCTTTCAGCTTTTGGAAGGGAAAAGGTAAGGTTTGCAAATATTTAAAATGTCACTGCACAGGAAGATGGCATACATTTCATAATATTAGAAAGTCATTACTGTAGGTGCCAAAGATGTCAAACGACTGCTGTAAGATTTAGTTTCACACTGCACTGAGTATGATCTTGGAAAAATGTTTTACATCTGTTTAAGTCAGATCAGGATCAGAATCTACAATAATGGTGACACATTTGTAAACAATAGCTATTTAACCAAGCTCCTGTTCATGTCAGACAATTTACAAACCCAGTCGCTTTATGTGGCTCCCTTTTAAATCTACTGGCCATATGATGGAGCACCATGTTTTACTATGCTCTTTACCTAATACAACCTGAATTCCAAGAATTTTGACCTTCATTCTTGCTCCTAAATGGCTGTGATTGTTCAATAGGGTTTTAACTCCTTTGTGGATTTCTTTGCTGTAACTAAGTTAAGAAACAATGTTTCCATGTTTGAGTCAGTTACCAAAATTAGCTATGTTTCTGCACCAACAATCTAAGGTACAAAATACTGAGATTTGCCACTGTACGCAACTGTATTAATGTTGGCTTAATTCTTGTTAAGAAGAACAGAAGGTATCACAAGATCATTAACTCGAACACTGAAGCAGCTGAATTAACATACTGCGTAAATTAATCAAATATTCACAAAATGCTACCTCTACTAATGGTTCAGCTCTCTCAAATTAAGGTCAGTATAATTTTTCCAAACCAATAGACTGACAAAATCATTATTTGTTAAAAAGATTATCAGGCACAGAAGAGATTAAAAGAATTTTAAATAAAATCTAGTAGCTATAGAGAGTTTAAGTAGAAAAAAAATTCTCCTGGTCCTTCAGGAGACAGTCATAGCATTACACAGCATGGAAACAGACCCTTCAGTCCAACTCATCCGTGCCCACCAGATATTCTAAATTAATGAGGTTCCATTTGCCAGCATTTTACCCACATCCCTCTAAGCTCTTCCCATTCACTAACCTTCTAGATGTCTTTTAAATGGTGTAATTGTACCAGTCTCCAAGACCACCTCTGGCAGCTCATTTCATATATGCACCATCCTTTGTGTGAATTACTGCCCCTCATAGGTCTCTTCTAAAATCTTTCCCCTCTCACCTAAAACCTATGCTATCCTACCCTGAGAAAAAGGCCTTGCCATGAGTTGCCCCTCATGGTTATATAAACCTGTAAGGTTGCCTCTCAGCTTCCGACACTGCAGAGAAAACAGCCCCAGCTTACTCAACTTCTCCCTATAGCTAAAACCCTCCACCCCCAGCAACATCCTTATGTATCTTTTTTGAACCCTTTCAAGTTTAACTACATCTGGAGATCAGAGCTGGATGCCATATTCCAGAAGTGACCTAACCAACGTCTTGTATGGCCACAACATGTCATCCCAACTCCTATAATCAATGCACTGACCAATAAAGGCAAGTACACCAAACACCACCTTCATTATTGTCTACTTGTGACTCAACCTTCAAGGAACTATGATCCTGCAGCCCAAGATCTCTGTTCAGCAACATTCCCCAGGTCTCTCTCCTTCTCTCTCTCACACACACAGTCCTGCCCTATGAAAACACAACATCTCACATTTATCTAATCTAAACTTCATCTGCCACTCCTTGCCCATCAGCTCATCTAATCAAGGTCTCATTGAACTCAGACAGCCTTCTTCATTACGCAACACACCACCAATTTTGGTGTCATCTGTGAAATTACTGACCATTCTTCCTATATTCACATCCAAATCATTTAACATGACAAAAAGTAGCGGACCAGCACCAATCCTCACAGTACACCGCTAGTTACAAACGTCCACTTCCATCCTCTTTCTCCTACTTTCAAGCCAATTTTGTATCCAGTTAAAGAAATGCTAATTTTTTTCTGAACTACACATTCATACACTAACCTGCAAATATTTTCATGGAATCCAAAGCCAACACATGTCGGAATTCCCAGAAATGTCATCATATGAGACTTCAGCCATTTGTCCACTAATAAAAAAGAAGAAACTAATACAAATACTGTTTTTTTGACAAATGGAGATGTCTATCACGAACATTTACAACATAACAGACAACAAAACTTTAGCAGCATAAATTACATGATTTGTTTTAAAATTTCTAAGTTACTTGAATCGCTGTTGTAATGACATTAAGTATTTTACAGGTAGTACCTAACTTTGACAATATTTTCAAAGCAAAATATTAAGCACAATTAAACTGCACAAATTGGGAGAAATTGTATGCTGTTGTCAGATCACTTCCATTGCATGAAAAATCCCCACACAAGCTTTCTTGATCAAAATGAGGAAATGAAGTTATATGTTCAGCCATGATATTACTGGATGGTGAAGCAGGCACAGGTGGCCATATGGTCTACTCTTGCTCGTAATTCTTATGTTCAATCTACTTTATGAACAAAATTAATTTGGTGCTAATTTTGAAATTGCAGCAACTGGAATTGTGGCCCAACATTTCTGTCTAGTAGCTCTATTACTAAATAGGATACTTGCAATGGTGGAACAGTTCTGATTGCCATTATCAATGGCAATTCAACAGTGAAATTATTCCCACATGAAGCTATCTCATATTTGGAATAAAAACCACAGACTCTGCACATTTCTGTTCAGCTGTGAAATGTAATGACTCTGCAGTTCTTGTGCTTGTAGTTAACAAACCAAGATGGCACAAAATAATACCTTGCTGATTACTGACTGTAAAGAAACTCAATTAACTTGGCCTTCGTATGAACTCGACTGGAAATTTATGATTGACGGATGGCACTATGATGTCAGCTGACAGCAATGCTCAACAAGTCAGATTCCAGAAAGAAACAGGTGGTTTTTGCAATGGTTAGTCTGAAACATATTCATGAGCCTGCAAATGTCCTTCAAAACCAGGACACAAGTTTATTACACAAATTGAAAAGATAACTACATTCCCAGTCACGGTCGGACATAGAGCAGTTTTTCCGCCGTCTTCGCCTCCATGCCTACTTCTTCAACTGGGAACCTAACCCTCCTTCCACTGACCCCTTCACCCGCTTCCAACACAAGTCCTCCTCCTGGACACCACCCCCAGGTCTCCTACCCTCCCTCGACCTCTTCATCTCCAACTGCCGTCGAGACATCAACCGCCTCAACCTCTCCACCCCTCTCACCCACTCCAACCTCTCCCCTGCAGAACGGGCAGCCCTCCGCTCCCTCCGCTCCAACCCCAACCTCACCATCAAACCCGCAGACAAGGGTGGCGCAGTGGTAGTATGGCGCACTGACCTCTACATCGCCGAGGCCAGACGCCAACTCTCCGACACCACCTCCTACCGCCTCCTCGATCATGACCCCACACCCGAGCACCAAACCATCATCTCCAACACCATTCACGACCTCATCACCTCAGGGGACCTCCCACCCACAGCCTCCAACCTCATTGTTCCCCAACCCCGCACAGCCCGTTTCTATCTCCTTCCCAAAATCCACAAACCTGCCTGCCCTGGTCGACCCATCGTCTCAGCCTGCTCCTGCCCCACCGAACTCATCTCCACCTATCTGGACTCCATTTTCTCCCCTTTGGTCCAGGAACTCCCCACCTACGTCCGTGACACCACCCACGCCCTCCACCTCCTCCAGGACTTCCAATTCCCTGGCCCCCAACACCTCATATTCACCATGGACGTCCAGTCCCTGTACACCTGCATTCCGCATGGAGATGGCCTCAAGGCCCTCCGCTTCTTCCTGTCCCGCAGGCCCGACCAGTCCCCCTCCACCGACACTCTCATCCGCCTAGCTGAACTCGTCCTCACACTCAACAACTTCTCTTTTGACTCCTCCCACTTCCTACAGACTAAGGGGGTGGCCATGGGCACTCGCATGGGCCCCAGCTATGCCTGCCTCTTTGTAGGTTACGTGGAACAGTCCCTCTTCCGCACCTACACAGGCCCCAAACCCCACCTCTTCCTCCGGTACATTGATGACTGTATCGGCGCCGCCTCTTGCTCCCCAGAGGAGCTCGAACAGTTCATCCACTTCACCAACACCTTCCACCCCAACCTTCAGTTCACCTGGGCCATCTCCAGCACATCCCTCACCTTCCTGGACCTCTCAGTCTCCATCTCAGGCAACCAGCTTGTAACTGATGTCCATTTCAAGCCCACCGACTCCCACAGCTACCTAGAATACACCTCCTCCCACCCACCCTCCTGCAAAAATTCCATCCCCTATTCCCAATTCCTCCGCCTCCGCCGCATCTGCTCCCACGACAAGACATTCCACTCCCGCACATCCCAGATGTCCAAGTTCTTTAAGGACCGCAACTTTCCCCCCACAGTGATCGAGAACGCCCTTGACCGCGTCTCCCGCATTTCCCGCGACACATCCCTCACACCCCGCCCCCGCCACAACCGCCCCAAGAGGATCCCCCTCGTTCTCACACACCACCCTACCAACCTCCGGATACAACGCATTATCCTCCGACACTTCCGCCATTTACAATCCGACCCCACCACCCAAGACATTTTTCCATCCCCTCCCCTGTCTGCTTTCCGGAGAGACCACTCTCTCCGTGACTCCCTTGTTCGCTCCACACTGCCCTCCAACCCCACCACACCCGGCACCTTCCCCTGCAACCGCAGGAAATGCTACACTTGTCCCCACACCTCCTCCCTCACCCCCATCCCAGGCCCCAAGATGACATTCCACATCAAGCAGAGGTTCACCTGCACATCTGCCAATGTGGTATACTGCATCCACTGTACCCGGTGCGGCTTCCTCTACATTGGGGAAACCAAGCGGAGGCTTGGGGACCGCTTTGCAGAACACCTCCGCTCAGTTCGCAACAAACAACTGCACCTCCCAGTTGCAAACCATTTCCACTCCCCCTCCCATTCTCTTGATGACATGTCCATCATGGGCCTCCTGCACTGCCACAATGATGCCACCCGAAGGTTGCAGGAACAGCAACTCATATTCTGCCTGGGAACCCTGCAGCCATATGGTATCAATGTGGACTTCACCAGTTTCAAAATCTCCCCTTCCCCAACTGCATCCCTCAACCAGCCCAGTTCGTCCCCTCCCCCCACTGCACCACACAACCAGCCCAGCTCTTCCCCCCCACCCACTGCATCCCAAAACCAGTCCAACCTGTCTCTGCCTCCCTAACCGGTTCTTCCTCTCACCCATCCCTTCCTCCCACCCCAAGCCGCACCCCCCGCTACCTACTAACCTCATCCCACCTCCTTGACCTGTCCGTCTTCCCCGGACTGACCTATCCCCTCCCTACCTCCCCACCTACACTCTCTCCACCTATCTTCTTTACTCTCCATCTTCGGTCCGCCTCCCCCTCTCTCCCTATTTATTCCAGTTCCCTCCCCCCATCCCCCTCTCTGATGAAGGGTCTAGGCCCGAAACGTCAGCTTTTGTGCTCCTGAGATGCTGCTTGGCCTGCTGTGTTCGTCCAGCCTCACATTTTATTAGCTTGGAATCTCCAGCATCTGCAGTTCCCATTATCTCTGATACATTCACAAGCACACGCCTGCACGCATACATATTTAGAAAGATCTTAACTTAAACAGAAAAACAAGATTTTAACTTGTTCTTTGCTGATTTTTATGGATTCTCAATTTCAGAGTTTAATTTGTACTTAACTGATTCCTCCTGGTTGAGTTTCCTTGAATGGAGAAGACAACTGTGAGATTCCTTTCTCAGTCCACTGACACAAAGATTTCACCATTATATGGTTTAAATTTGCAATTCTTAAAGACTTCAACACAAACTCTCCTGGCTTGGAAGCTCCCCAACTGACAATACTTTGGCTAGGACAATGGATTCCCTCAAAGTAAAAGTATTTTACTACCAGAAACGTATCTTTCTTCTGAACAAAGACCACAAACTTTCTGTTCTGAAGGTCAAAACTAAACTACTAAATTTCTGATCTATTGTAAATGCAGCTGAAAAAATATCCCACCTACTAACACTGCATGGGTTCTCCCATTCTCTTAAATGTACCCATGCTTTCTTGAATCAAAGCACTTAGATCACTGTTCCAAATAACCTTCTGACCAGATTTTTAAAAAAGTCTTCAAAGAGCTGACACATGTCCATCTGCTTCTATTTTAAACTCCAAAACCCAAAATGTTACATTATTCACTTTTCATCATTTAGAGATGCATTCTGTGGTGGGTAAAAAACCCGTAGAACCAAAATGGCCCTGAGATAGCAAAGCCAGGCAGGAAGATAAAGATCTTTAAATGATCATGGTTGCATTTTGCAAGTGAGACATGGATAAATATCTTGGGATTCTGAACAATTCCTATTAAGAGGTAATTTGGGGGCATTTAGGAGATTAGCAGATGGAGTGGAGTCCATGGTGGAATTAGGTAGATGTCATTAATTGAACGGTTTTACCATTTAATTTTTAAAAATCTTTGTATAAATCATTTTTGACTGTGTCTAGACCGTAAAAACACTGCCTTAAAAACTAACAGTAACACAAGTGCTGTTTACCTTTGCTTTGCTTTGCAGCACGCTGAAGAAAGTTTTGTTCATTAAAAATTCTGCCATCCTTTGCATCCTGAAAATATATTTGAATATGTGGCACCATTATTATATATTAACACAAATCAGATTATAGATGTTAAATCTAGAAATTCAAGCAGATTATAACTTACCACTTTAACAATATATTTGCACGGTTGTGATGGGCCAGCCCCTTGTTGCGCTGCAAAGTTAAGACATTTTGTGAATAACCAAAATAATAATTATTTTATCAGCAACAGCTGTGTCCCTCAACCCAATCAGGAGGAGAACTCCAAACTCAAACTAACATTCATAGAGTGTCCGTAACATAGCAGAACATTCCAAGGCACATTTCAAGAGTTACTAATCAAAATTTGACACCAAGTCAAAAGAGGAGAATAACTGGAACAAGCTACAATAAGCTCAATCTTTATGGGCTTCAGGTCGGTATGACAGGTCGGCACAACATCGAGGGCCGAAGGGCCTGTACTGTGCTGTAATGTTCTATGTTCAATCATGTCACAGAATCAAGTTTGAGGGGTGTCTTAAAAGACAGCAAGGCAGAGTAAAAGAGGGCATTCTTGGTGCTGAGAGAATTGAAAAAATGAATGACATTGGGGATGAACAAGAGGCCAGAATTGAGAAATGCAGAGCTTTTGACTGCTCTAAGACTGAAGGGGATCAGAGAGGTATCCATGAATTTCAAGATTTGATCACAAGTACAGAATTTTAAACCAGAGGAGTCACTGGACTGGGAGCCATTTATGTTAGTGAACAGAGATATGATAGAGATAGGTGATGCAATGGGAAGAGCAGCAAACATTCTTGGAGAGTATGGCATCTGAAACTTAACACAGGGCACCTGGATTGGAAATAGTCTAGTCCAGTTTCACAAATACCAGGGATAGTTATGGAATTGATGACTACAGAATGAGACACTGACAGGGATCAAAAAGAATGGATCAGGATTAAGTCAAGCAGTTCCATTACAGCTACCTGACTGGCATCTACTGACGAAGCAGAAGGTACAGCCTGACTGCAAAAAGCAATGACAAAATCCAATTTGGATAATTACCATTCAATCAGACTATTCTCAAACAAAAGGTAGAGAGAGTGTTGTCAATCATGCAGAACTTCAGCATTGCTACTTATTGGTTGATACTCAGTTTGGAACTATTTGGCTTCACATCTTACACAGTGTTTACCCAAACATAGGCAAGAGTTCAATTTCAGAGGAAAAGTGGCTACCTGCAAAATTGTAGCATGCGAATGAATGTTGCATCAAGGAGCCAATGCAAAATTGAATCCACCATTTGACTCAAAAGGAAAACATTACAGTGATTAGATTGATATTTAACAGAAAAGAAAAATGGCTGATTAGTGGGGGTACTATAATCTCAACCCTACGACAATGCTGCAAAAGGTCCTCAGGCCAGTGCCCTAGCCCCAATCATCTTCAGTTTCTTCAATGATACTTCACCATAAAGTCAGAAGTGGGGTTGTTCACTAACGATCGCAAAATGTGTAGTTGATTCGCAATGCCTCAGTTAATGACGCATTCTATTTCTGTAGCAAGACCCGACAAACATCCAGCCAGGGCGGATATGCCACCAAATAACATTTACACCATCGTCAACAAGAGAACATCTAACTCCCTCCCCTTAATATTAAATCGCATTACCATTGTTGGTGAGGATGAAACAATCACCTGGAAGCTACCAATGAGGTGAAACCTATATGGACCAGCCACATAAATATAATGCTTACAAAAGGAGGTATGGAGTTAGGCAAGCTGTAAAACATAATCCGAACTCTGACTCCAAAGACTTTCCATCATTAAAGCCTGGAAAATGAATGCAGTTGCCTGAATATGTGCAGCTCTAACATGATCAGCTAGGGCAAAGCAACGTGCTTGACATGCAGTTCACTATCAATACACAAGTGGCAGCAGTGTCCACGGTGCAGTGGAGCAACTCACCAAGGCTCCTTCAACAGCAACTCCAAGACCCTGCATTTTAATACCTAAAGAGGTCTGCGAGCATTACCTTCTCCAATTGCTGTCCAAGTCACACAACGTTCTGACTTGGAGTTATATCCCTGTTCCTTCATTCTTGCTGGGACAAAGTTGAGGAATTCCATATAAAACAACACTTTTATACCTTTATCACAGACCTCAAGAACAGCAGGCAGCTACCTTCTCAAAGGCAGTTGGCATTGGGTAACAAAAGCTGGTCTTGCCAGCCATGTCTCACATTTGCAAACGAACAAAAAGAAAAGCAGTTTTTTTTTGTGTTTCAAAGTTTCTATTACTTACTGCAGGATTTTAAAAGAAAGGATGACTTCTCTGACTGAGGCGCAATTGGTCGTATGAAATAATATTCCTGTTATTACTAGCTGTTACAGCTTTAGAAAAATATATTTTAGTAATTCTAGATTATACTTTTATGTGAATTATAAATTAGACACACCTTAGTCTGCCATTTTCTTCATGGATCAAGAAACAAACATTTAAAAAGAAGTTATAAAAAGATACTTTACAGCAGAAGATATGCAAGTAACCGTGATTTTCACGTCCCATGCCAGAAAAGGCCTAAAAATATACCTGCACATTTGATGATAGCTTTAGCCGAGAAATATAACACCTACATAAAAATGTTTTGAGTTGTATACATAAAGTACTCAGTTACAAAAATTGAAAGCATCTGGCTTTGATACAAGTGCTTCAAAGAGTCATGAAATAAACTGCAAAACATGGTCTCATTGCTATACAGAATAAATTTGTTATGAAACTACATTTTATTCTGCAAAATCATGGCGAAAATACCTGAATAAAGCAATCCAGATTCAGTGTCACTTGGCGTGAGAAGCTCAACAAGTTTCCATTTTTTATTGTTCTGATCAGTCAGGATTGTTTGTTCTGGAATTGGTTCCAATGGATTGATTTTCTGGCGTTTTCCTTTGAGATTTCTTGAAGCTAAAAAAGGAATAACATTTACGTAGCCCAGCGTTGTTTATTTTTGATGGCAGTGTATGGACTTGAAATAGGACAGTTTGATTTCAGAACAGTTATTTTCCTTTTGATGAAAAGGAAAAGCATATAATAGCACCACACAGATGTGATGCAGGAAATCTCAACTATTTCCAAATACAGGAGTACAAAAATACAAAGGACTACAAACTACTCTGAATTTGCTGTCCTCCAGTACACTTTGTAAAAACATTCCTTTAGGTAGGTTAAAATTGACCCAGCTGGGACTTGGAAACCCAACATACAAACGCAGCAAAAAACAAAATCAAACAAACAAGGCTATGGAAATTGTTTTGTACAATACTGCATGTAATGTTCTTTCTCTGCTTCATTAGAAATTAATAGCGACAAAAATAATGTCTGGTTAGAAGTCTTGCAGGCCAAACTGGTATCAAAAGGGTCCTCAAGCAAATAAAGTTGAATCAATAGTTTCCAAATCCTGGTGTTTCATATTAAATCAGCAACTTTATTTAAACACAACCATTCGATTGGATGTCTTCCATGGTGAGAACTTACCATGTGAAAGTTTTGTAGGGGAACTTTGAAAACTCGTTTCCATTTCTCGTTTTCTCTTTGGAGAAGCTATCTCCCTTTTCGGGTGGATTATTTTCACAGGGGTGTGCTTTGTTTTGGGCACCTCTGCATTGGGCACAGTCTGAGCTGAAAGGAGAATGAAAATGTAACCATTTTAAAGACTACAGCATAATGTTACAAAGTACAAGTAACCTTTAACACTTGAATTTTAAAATGTTAGCAGCCAAGCAGCTCCAGTAACGGGTGCTTAACTTGTACCAGCGCTTGCCACAGAAATCAACACAAATGAACTCGTTTCGCAGGCTCTATAGACAAAGTTCCAAGTGTAAGAAAGACATTTCTTTTAGCAGGTTATTGAGTTGAGGACTTACAATGCCAATTATCAACAATTAACTAATAACTTCATTTACAACGTAGTAAAATGTGTCAATGCACATTTCAGAAGGAAAGACAGACGAAGCATGAAGAACTTCGAAAGAAGGCAGCCAGTGTTTATTACCTATTCAACAGAAGGTAGTGGTGAGCTATCTTCTTGAACAGCTGCATTCCATTTTACGTGGGTACACTCAATGCTGTTATGGAGGATTCAGAGTTCCAGGATTTTGACTCAGTGAAAAACATTTTTCAAAGTAAGGATTGCGGAAGGCTTGAGGCGGAATGTGAAGGTACTGTTCCCATGCACCTGCCACCATTATCTTTCCAGATGATAGTGGTTATGACTTGGAAATAGTTCTATTTAAGGGGCCTTGGTGATCTTGTGCACAGCATCTGGTAGATGGTCAGTATCTGCATTGTATCCCATCGGTGGTACAGACAGTGAATGGTTGTAGATTTGTTTATATTAATTCATGGACCTTATGATGGAGGGGAGATGATCATTGAAACAGATGAAGACAGTCGGGCCTCGAACACTACCCTGAGGAACTCCTGAGGTTCCACAGACCTGGGATGGCCAACTTGCAACTACCACTACCATCTTCCTTCTTCTAGGTATGTCTACAACAAGTATAATGTTTTTCCCAAATCCTATTTACTCTAGTTTTGCTAAAACACTCTGACGCTACATTTGGCCATATGTGGCCTTGATGTCAAGGCTAGTCACTCTCACTTCACATCTGAAGTTCAGATCTTTCTCTCCATATTGGATATGACTGCAATAAGGTCAAGAGCCGAGCAGACCTGTCGGAACTAAAACAGTGTGTCAGTGAGCAGGTTATTATGAAGCAAACACTATTGATGATACCTTCTATTACCTTACTAATGATCAAGAGTCAAGTAAGAGGATGATAATTAGTTGTGTTTTATCTGTCCTGTTTTATGCACAGGATTGGATAATTCCCCAGATTGTTAGGTAGTTGCCAATGTTTCAGCTGTGATAAAAACGCCTGACCAGGGATGCAGCATGTTCTTCAGCACTAATACTGCAATGTTGCCACAGCCCAACATTTTTGCCCACCAGGGCCTCCAGCCATTTTGCGATATCATGTGGAGTGAATCAAATCGGCTGAAG
The DNA here is from genome assembly GCF_030684315.1 of Stegostoma tigrinum. Taxonomy (NCBI): domain Eukaryota; kingdom Metazoa; phylum Chordata; class Chondrichthyes; order Orectolobiformes; family Stegostomatidae; genus Stegostoma; species Stegostoma tigrinum. The sequence goes on from NC_081369.1 coordinate 19,448,780, forward strand.
ACTGGCAGTTGTGATGACGATTCCTGTATCATAGGTCATTTGCTCAGAACTTCTGGCTAACATTTGCTGCAAATCCTTTGCACTGATGGACTAGGCTCCTACACTTTTGAGGATGAGAATATCTATAGAACCTCCACTGCCAGTGAGTTGCTTAATTGCCCACCAACATTCATGTCTGGTAGGGCTGCAGAGCTGAGACTTAAGTAATTGATTGTGGAATCGGTTACTCTGTTTAGCACTTGTTGCTAATGCTATTTGGCATGCAAGTAGTTTATTTTATAGCTTCACCAGGTTGACAACTCATTTTTAGATATGCCTGGTACTGCTGTTTGTATGTGCTCCTGCACTCTTACTTGAAACCGGAATCAGTGTGAGTAAATGAAAAACAATTGTGGAAAATGCTACTTTTTAATCCATCCCAGATATGACAAGTGAGAAAATCTTAACTAGAGGAACAAACATTTGAAGAGTTACATATGTGGATAAAAACCGAAAGAACTGCTACGCGGTAAATCAGGAACAAAAACAAAGTTGCTGGAAAAACTCTGCATGTCTGGCAGCATCTGTAAAGAAAAACTGGTTAATATTTCAGGTCTGATGACCCTTCCTCAGAACTGATGGTAGCTAGGAAAATGTTGGTTTACATGCTGAAGATAGGGCTGGGGGAGGGGGCAAGGAGCAAATGATAGGCGGGGATAGAACCCAAAGAGGGAGAACAAGGGGCAGCATGGTGGCTCAGTGGTTAGCACTGCTGCCTCACAGCGCTAGGGGCCTGGGTTCAATTCCACCCTCGGGCAACTGTCTGTGTAGAGTTTCCACATTCTCCTGTGTCTGCGTGGGTTTCCTCTGGGTGGTCCAGTTTCCTCCTACAGTCCAAAGGTGTGCAGACTAGGTGGATTGGCCATGCTAAATTGCCAATTTAGTGTTCAGGGATACGTAGATTAAGAAATGGCAGGTTGGATGCTCCAAGGTTCAGTGTGGATTTAATGTGCCGAAGGGCCTATTTCCGCACTGTCAGGATTCTATGAAAAAAACAACTGCTTGACAGACAAAGGAGTTGATAACGATCTGGCTAGGAGAGTGAATAGCTGTTAATGGGGATTTAATGACTAACAATAGCTAGTATGTAATGGCAGACTTATCTGATAACAAGGCCTGGTGCGTAGGGTAGGGAACTCTGACATAGCAGCGTTCAGGCCATAAAATTATTGGACTCTAAATCGAGTCTGGAGGACTAAAGGGTCCCCAAGTGAAAAATGAGGCATTGCTTCTTCCAACTTGCACTGGCCTTTGCTGGAACACTACAGCAAGCCTGACACAGATGTTGGCCAGGGAATAAGGTGGTGTGTTAAAGTGGCAGGCAACCGTGGCAGTCATTTGTGGATGCTTTTTCTTCCTGTGATATAGAATCACTACTAATTGACAGGAAACAAAACCAAAGTTGAACTTGGGGATCCCATTGTTCATCATCAATTAATCGCTAACTTTAGATACAGAAAATCATGACGGGCCAGGGAGAAATTAATAAAACACGTTACCTGGAGATGCTGTGGACTGGACAGAAACAGATGGCACATCTTCCTCAGTCTCTTCTTTAGGTATCTTGAAACCACAAGCTGGACAAAAATTAAAAGTAGTTTCTATCTTTTGGCCACACTCTGGACAGAATTTAAAGATCATTCTGAAAAGTTAGAAAAGTACAGGCTGTTAGATTCACATTTCCTGGATAGGATTATCTGGATCAGTAAGATGTAAAAGTACATTGCAATAAGCTTCAATAAAAGAGGAGGAAGAGGTTATCAAAATTACCAGTTTTCTTAAAAAAAATTATCGGTAAATTTCTCATTTCAGACTCGAGTGGCATTTCCATTTTAAAAAAGTGTCCCCTGGGTATCAGCCTCCTCAACCATTTAAATTTAAACATAAATTTCAACGTGATCACCTCTCATTCTTCAAAACTCCAGAGTACAGCCCAGTTTGCTCAGTCTCTCTACACAGGACAGTCCTAACATCATGGAAATAAAACTGGTGTCACTTCATGGCATTCCTCTATGGCAACAGCTTTTCTGAAACAAGTAAACCTAAACTGCACATAGTCCTCCTGATGTGGTCTAACCAATGTCATATACAATTGAAGCAAAACCTTCCTACTCCTGTACTTGCATCCTCTTATAATAAAGGCCAACATTCCATTAAGAGATAGTATGTACTGCCGATGCTGGAGAATCTGAGATAACAAGGTGTAGAGCTGGATGAACGCAGCAGGCCAAGCAGCATCAGGGGAGCAGGAAAGCTGACATCTCGGGCATGGACCCTTCTTCAGAAATGAAGATCCTTTCTGAAGAAGGGTCCAGACCTGAAACATCAGCTTTCCTGCTTGGCCTGCTGTGTTCATCCAGCTCTACACCTTGTTATCTAACATTCCATTAGCCTTCCTAACAACTTGTTGCACCTGCATGACAGCCTTCAGTGAACTACTGTCAAGAACACCGAGGTGTCTTTGCACATCTACAGTTTTCAATATCATTTAAGAAATACTCAACATTTCACCTTCCAAAGTAACAACCTCATTAATCCACTTTATATTTTATCAGCCATGTTCTAGTCCATTCACTAAGCCTATACAAATCTACCTGAAGTTCCTTTATATGTTCCTCACAACATATTCCTGCTTATTTTTTCATTATCCATAAATTTGGAAATATTGCATATGGTCCCCAAGTCTAAATTGTCGATATTTATTTAGAACAACTGGAGTCAAAAATACTGATCCTTGCAGTACCCCACTAGTCATAGCTTGCTACTGCAAGCATGACCCATTTATTCCACACTTTTTTGTCTTTTAGCCAATTATCACTTGCTATCCCATCTGCGTTAATCCTTCTAACAAGCCTCCTGTAGGGGTCTTTATCAAAAGTCTTCCGTAAATCTAAGAATACTAATGTCCATCATTTTCCTTTATCATAATATCAAAATTTATTGGCAGAACAGAAGTGTTAACATTTGCTTATCAGTCACATACACATAATAATAACTAACTTGATTATAATTAACCAAGATCTTGTGCATCTCTGACATTAAGTATATTGTGAAGGAGCAAGTAAGATAATTTCCTGAAGAAGGAAGTAAAGATATTAACTTACTGAAGGAAGTAAAGGGATCAACAACACAAAGGACCTTTAAATCAAACGTTACGCAATCAAGATGAAACACCCGCTTTGCAAGACACCGGGAACAGATTGAAGAACTGTGTACATGATTTGAGGGGGAGGGTGGTGAGTAACAGCAAATGTATATAAGCTTTGATATTGTCTGTAATAGTTGAGAAGTTTGGTGAGGCCCTTTTGCTTCTCCTAAAAGCTTTTAAAGCTTTTGTTAATAAACTGTGTCTGATTCACTGTCGAACCTTCAGTAAATCACTCTACAATGTCTTCTAAAAGTTAATGTCTTTACTTCCTTCTTCAGTAAATTACTTTACTAACTCCTTCAATTGTCAGAGTCAATGATGAACTAAAATTCAGCACCAGGCTTTGGCTTAAATGTGGCAAGTAACATTCACACATGTGCCAGACAATGACAAACTGAAACAAGACAGAATCCAACAACCTCTCCCTGAAATTCAATGGCAGTATCATTGTTGAATTCTCCATGGACAACATCCTGGGAGTTAGAATTATTCAAAAACTGAACTGGATCAGCTATATAAATCAGCTATATAAATATATAAATTTTGAGCTCGGTCTCTTTTCATTGGAGAAAAGGAGGAGGAGAGGGGACCTAATTGAGGTATACAAGATAATGAGAGGCATAGATAGAGTTGATAGCCAGAGACTATTTCCCAGGGCAGAAATGGCTAACACGAGGGATCATAGTTTTAAGCTGGTTGGTGGAAAGTATAGAGGGGATGTCAGAGGCAGGTTCTTTACGCAGAGTTGTGAGAGCATGGAATGCGTTGCCAGCAGTTGTGGAAGCAAGGTCATTGGGGTCATTTAAGAGACTGCTGGACATGTATATGGTCACAGAAATTTGAGGGTGCATACATGAGGATCAATGGTCGGCACAACATTGTGGGCTGAAGGGCCTGTTCTGTGCTGTACTGTTCTATGTTCTATAACAGGTCAAAAGTTGGGAATTCTGCAATGGGCAACACACCTCAAGATCTATTCATCATCTGTACAGCAAAAGTTAGAAGTGTGAAATACTCTCCACTTGTTTGGACAATGCACAGCTACAAACTGCTCGACACCATCCAGGACAAAGCAGCCTGTTTGAGTGACAACCCATTCATGACCTTCTATATTCACGCCCCTCACCACTGATGCACAGTAGTAGCAATGTGTACCAATCACAACTTGCAAGGCAACAACTTGCCAAGGTTCTTGAACTGCACCTTCCTAACCCAAGACCTCTACAATCTAAGAAGACAAAGGCTGCATATGCATAGGAACACCAGCACTTGCAAGCTCCCCTCCAAGTCAAACACTAACCTGATTTGGAATCAAATTGCTGATTCCATCATAATCGCTAGTTCACAATCCTGGGACACCTTTCCTAAAGGAACTTTGGTTCAGCCCCAAAGATTACAGCAGTTAAAGAAGGCAGTGCATCAGAGCGATCAGAGATGGACAATAAATGCAGGTCTAGACAATGGTGCACAAATTCCATGAACAAATATAAAAATGAATGTAAAGAGGAGATAATATAGAAAATATAGCCTAACTATATCATTAGCATAAATTAATCAAGGCAGTTTGCAAAATGGAAGAGGGAATGCAGCTGAAAGAGCAATTTATAGGTCACAGCAGCGGCTTTTAAAGGCAAGAACAAATGCAATGTTTAAAAGACATATAGATGGGTTCATGAATTGGAAAGATTAGAGGGATATGGGACAAACACAGGCAGCTGGGACTAGTTTGGGTTCAGAACATGGTTGGTGTGGACCAGTAGAACCAAAGGGTCTGTTTCCATGCTGTATGATTGACTATTTACAAAGGCAAACATTCAGGAAGATAATTAAGAACATTCTGCTAAATGTAGAGTGTGAGAAGAAGAGGTCCATGAATAACGCACAGTACGCTAAAAGTGGAGGCACAGGGCAGTCAAACTGAGATGTGGAATGCAAAATCCAGATTGTTAATGCTTGTTTTTTTTTGACACTATGAATTCATTTCTAGATTCAAAGAGGTGCTCATGACTCGTGTATTTCAAGTAGGACCATGCCAAATATATACTGAAGTCATTACAGAACATGATGAGGGGCTCAGGAAATATGCAAAGTAGGTAGATCATAACCATCTACAAGTATTTGATGCATTTGAACTCAATGCTCTAGCTGGTATACTCCAAAACATTCACAGCTGAAAATGCACAGCAGCAGGAAGATGCTGCATCAATATTATTTAAAAGGATACCAACAAATTTTAGGTCAGCTGTTGAGTATTTTGTACCAGCTGTTGGTTTGATTGTAGTAGTGTTTGGTGCTTCCTAGAGTTCTGTAAAAGTTATCAAATTGATGTGACAGGCACTGAAAGACTTTTGTCTTGATTTCATATGACTTAATGCTCAAAATAGCTGTTCTCAGACATGTGCTCACTGGCAGGCATTGGAATACAGCACAACTGGGATAATGAACAGAAGACATGTCAAGCATGGTAAGGTGCAAGACAGAGAAGAAAGTTGGACTATCAGCACAAGACCATATTTGACTAGGGTGTTCAGGAAACAATTCACTTGCTGAATCTCAGTGAAAAAGTATGTTTGAGTCATTGCCCTTTTGTGGTGCGTCCTTAAAATGGAATGCAACTAGATGACAAGATGAGGACTGCATTTCAGAAAGGTGGAATCAGCACATCGTCAGTCACTGGGAATGAGTAGCTTACAAACAGGGTTGGGGATGAAAATAAGACATGTCAGCTTGCTGCAGTACAGTTTGTAAATGGGTTATACTGCAGAGAATCACGAGAAGCATCTTTGATGGTAAAGGCTAAAGGCACACAAATGTTTTGTGCACTGACAGGCCTTTAAGAAAACCTGTGTGTAACATCAAGGAACATGGAATACTGATCCTAAAGACCAATCTTTCCAATGTGAATGTGGAGACCAACTTTATGAGCATTCTTGAGGACACAACATCAAACAGTCAATGTCTCCTTTTCTGTGACAGCATAAGCAGAAGCCACAGAACGGATTGTTGTTTCAGCAGAAACAAAGGCATTTGTCATACAAGGTAATTTTGACTTCTTTATTGCTGCAGCTGTGTTCAAATATGTCTCAGATATCCAATCTGCTTTCCAAATGATTACGAGGATTGCTGTGGCACCACCCCAGGGGACTGCCAGTAGCATCTTAGGATGCCAGCATCCATTCCCTCAACTCAGTCACACCACCAGTATTCTTGCAGCTATCTTCCAGTCATACAGCTGATCATAGCTTTCATTCACACAAGCTTATGATCACAAACTCCCTGCTGAGTTATGCAGTCACTCTATGGCAGGTTTAGTGCAACCTTTGGTAATGGGCACCCAAAATAAAGTTGGTGCGCAGTCAGCATCACATGGAGTGTGCCGAGGGAACAGACAAATCACAATTCCTCCGACCGTTTCTAAGAACTGTCCATCTTGGGCAGTACAGACTTTGACAAGGCTGGAATGGTAAGGCTGCAGGAGACCATGAAAAATGTCAGCAATGAAGATAAGAATTTTGAAGACAGCATGTTGTCAAAAATAATCTGACCTCTAAATACAGTCATTAGATGTTTGGTTCCTTAACTCATCGTTTTGCCCATAACACAGATCTGGCCAGGCCCAGGCTTCCTTCCTGAAAGTTCTGAAACTGAAAAATAAAGCCAAACAGAACTCCCTCTTCCCTCTGACTTGCAGGCGGGGTACTGTTGAACGACGATAAATGGGATCGTTTTATTGACATTTTCTGGATTCCTGCGACGTTACAAACGGGATGACTGGCTGTGGCTCCCAATGTATCAAATCTAGCGCCAGGCTTCAGTAACATTGTGGGCTCGATCAATGGGCGAACCGGGCCTGACATGGTTCAGCGGCCAAGGGTAGTAAAGACCGACCGCTTACATACCTACCTGAGAACACCGCCACAAGCGGCTGCAGAGCCTTTCTGAATCGGCGTGTATGACCCGCAAGGAGGCGACGACCGGAACTGACGATACCTCAACCGCCGGGTGGAACTGCCAGCCCAGAGGCAAGGGCGCGAGCGATTGTCACGCTCCAGGTTTGCGCGTGAAGCAGGCAGCTCGGAGGCGTGCTCCACTGCTTCCTCATCAACCGTCTCTCCTACCCCTCCTACATTCAGAACTGGGGTGAGGTCACACAGCGGTCAAAACTCATCGTGCTCATATCTCACAGAAAACTTTAAAAACAAAGAAAGCTTATCGAACGGGTTACGAATGCATGTCTAACCAGGTTATCCGCCTCTAGAAGGTCTCAAAACTTACCGGTGGAGACAACTTGCTCCTCGCGTTGCTATGTTGGCGAGACCGTGGAAAGGACGCAGATAGATAGAGCTCATTAAGTACACGGCGAAGAGAAGAAATGCGAACAGGAGTAAGCCATTTGGTCGCTCGAACCATCTCCACCGTTTGATAAAATCATAGCTAAGCAAAGTCTTAATTCCACTTTACTGTCTGTTCCCTCCTAATCTTTGATATGTAGTTTAAAAATCTGTCCAGCTCAGCCTTGCAAATATTCAACAACGCAGACACCTTTGCCTTCTGGCTACAGAATTCTGAAGATTACAGACCCTCTGACAAGGAATTCCTCTCATCTCTGTCCTAGCTGAGAAATTTTTGGAATAAAACGTAGTGAACCTTCCCAGAACCGTTTCCGGTGCAAATATATCCCTCCCTAAAGGGACCAAAACTAAACAGTACTCTAGTTCCTGAGATAGTAGGAACTACAGATGCTGGAGAATCTGAGGTAACAAGGTGTGGAGCTGGATGAACACAGCAGGCCAAGCAGCATCAGAGGAGCAGGAACGCTGACGTTTCCGGCCTAGAGGTCTAGTTCCCATCTTTTAGAAACATAGAAGCCCTACAATGTCGGAGCAGGTCATTTTTAGCCCATACCAACCCTCCAAAGAGCATCCCACCCCAAACCTTTCCTATCTCTGAATTTTCCATGGCTAATCCGCATAGCCAATACATCTTTGGACTGTGGGAGGAAACTGAGCACCCGGAGGAAACCCACGTATACACGGGGAAAATGTACAAACTCCACACACAGTCACGTGAGACTGGGATCAAACCTTGAGTCCTTGGCTCTGTGATGCAGCAGTGCTAACCGCTGAGTCACTATGCCATGCTATGTCTATTCAAGATAAAACAGAGTCATTTGCTTCTGTTTCTGACCCATACCACTACCTTTGGTGTCCTACAGAGGATGTATCCTTGGCCCCTTCCTATTTTTCAATCACAATTACTATAGGTAGCTTGATCCCTTCCTATTTCTCATCCACAATTAATAGGGTTAGCTTTAGATCTTGTATTTGCACCACCACTGACGTTATCTATTCTCACCCCATAAAATTGCTCAAATCAGCCTCTGCCTCAGCTTATTTGTTGCTGAAACCATTGTTCATGTTTTTGTTTCATTTCGACATAATTATTTCATCACACTCCTGGATTGTGTCCCACATTTTACTTTCTGTAACCTTGAAGGCCATCCAAAAATGCATAGTCCATGTCTTAACTTGAAACAAATTCTGTTCCATTCTGTGTTCACTGATCTACATTGGCTCCTGGGAAGCAATAAAGTGATATTAAAATTCTCATCCTTTTATGAAATACTTCCATGGCATTACAGCTTTTAACTCTTAAACCCTTGGAATCCCACGCCCTTTGACACATCTGCATTCCTCTAATTCGAACTCATGCATTCCTGATTTTAACATTTCTGCCAGTGGTGGCAGTGCCTTCAGCTGCCCCAGCCTTAAGCTCTGGAATACTCTTCTAACATCTCTACACCTTGCTTTCCTCCTTAAGACACTCCTTAAGACTTATCACTTCAGATCAAACATTTTGATTTTCTGACCTAATATTGCCTTTAGGTCGCTAAGTGTCATTTTATCGTGCCCCTTGTGAAGGGTCTTGCAATGTTTTATTATAAGCAATACAGAAGTATAAAGTATTGCTAGCTATTGATTATTTCAACATCCCAGTGCACAAAGTAAAAAATTAGATGGGTGAATTCAGTTTCCTTAAACCTGTCAATTCTTAGAATGAAAGCATTTGTCTACTTTTCCACCATCACAAAACTTATCCCCACATTATAAGAAGATTGAAACCAGCAGTTTAAAAAAATGCTTGCCTTTCTGCTGCTTTAATGGTGGTGGTTACTGATTAAAACTTCCCAAAAATATCCTGGTAGATAATTGTGGGACTGGCGTCTATGGCAATTTTGCATTCTGCCCAATCCTGGCTCCTTGTTGAAATAACATGGACTACTTGCTGAGAGTCATGAGAGATTTATATGCCTTAAGGTATCAAATATTAGGCTACTCACTAAGAGCCCATTGTGTTGTATGTGATATCTTAGCATGAATAGAGGATTGGCTAACTAACAGAAGACAGAATATTGGGATAAGAGGAGCATTTTCAGGTTAGCAACCTGTAACTAGTGGAGTGAGAGGCACATGGACACTGAAGGCAATGTTAGCACTAGTCAGGGAGTCATTGGCCATCCTGCAGTCATTGAAAATCTTAAAAGGACTTCAGACAGCTCAGCTTTGAGAGTTATGAAAAAAAAAGTTGCAAAAGTAAGGAACAGTATCAAGTGTCTGCCAAATATCACCAGCTTAATACATTCCTGTATGCATTCAGGCTTATTGCTAATAACATTCCCGAGATGTGGGTGGAAGAGACGCCTACGGATTTTGAATCCAAATTAAAGTCATTTGATATATTTTAGCCCAAAACAGTACTTTGTAATCAAATGAGTGTGATTTAATTAGAAATCCAAGCAACCAAGGGAATCCATCACATTGTTTCTCACACAGACCCATATAAGACTGTCAGTTGTTGAGAACATGGAGCATTGAAGATGAATTTATTTGTGATTGACTGTAAAAAGTCCTCCGAAAATGATTCAAAGATTTGGACAAACAGCTCAGCATGCTATGCAGGCCAAAGTGCTGAATTGGGCAATAATCTGAGGAAACACTAAGGCTTTGGAGGAATAAAATAGTTGCATCGGCCAAAAGAAAGCATCTCTAACCACTTCCAAGCCTGTGAAAACAGGACAAGAGCGGAAAACAGCAGTCTATTTTGAAGGGTTTATGTCGTGAAGCTACAGGTATTGCAGACAGCAGGAATACCAAGCAGTGGGAGGAGAATGTTTCCAGTACAGAATACAGGACATTTGAAGCAGTTTTGCTGATTAAAATATGCAACAAAAGTTAAAAGCCCTCTGTATCTTAAAGGATCAAAAGATGGCTTCATTGAACAAAATTGCATATATAGAATGTAATAGGTCTTCAGGAAAAAGTAGATGAAGTTCTTCAATAAGATGGTAGGACAGATGGCTAGATGTCACCAGATTTCTTGCATTAACAGCTGAAACAGTGATCAAATCACTGAAGAAAGTCTTTTCTACAAATGGGTACTCAAATTAGTTTGTTTCAGATAGTGGCCTACAATTTGTGAATGAATACCTTAGGGGATTGACAGTGGAATCCTCAATAATCATGTCCCTAGTTCTTCTCTTGAACCACAGTCCATTACAGAAGCTAAGTGTGGTGAAAATCTTAAAGATGCTAATAATTAAGAGTAGTGATTGGGATTCACTGAATTACAGAACAAAACTGTTCGGTAACATCATTGCCAGCAGAGTTACTTATGGGCAGAAGGCTAAGGACGCAAATCTCAGTGTTACAGCAAAATTGTGTTAAAATATTTCATCTTTAGCCAACAACAGAAAAATAATAATTGAAAATGACAAAACGAAAAAACAGAACTAGTAAAATTTTGAGCATACAGCAAAGAATTCATCAGCTTTGGTACCAGTCAGAAGGTTTGGATCAGGGATAGGAAGTCAGAAGGCATTGTCCTTGAACAGATAAGGTAACTTGTTTCATTTGAGGCCCAGTGAGAACTTTCAAAAGGAACAGAAAACCGTTACAGTTAATCGAATGAACAAGAACGAGCAAATATGAATGTTACAAAATTTGAAATACTGAGAAAGGTGTGCTGTCTGTCTCGCACCAAATGTGTGCACAGATCCTGCAGGCTCTTTTTTGGAGCTAAAATGACACTTGCCATAGCTGAAAAACCAGACACTAAAGAGCCAAAATTTGTGGCCCCCAATATTTTACAGGACCTTGATATTGCAATGTAGAAACATTAGCCCAGATGGTCTGAGCAGTTGGAATCTTGTGGTGCATTAAGAGTCTCCTTACCTCTGAACCGCAAGAACTGGGTTCAAATCCCATGTTGCATTGGTGTGTCACATCATGCTCGAAGAGGTCTATTAAGATAACATGTTGCCACTACATTTTTGTTTTCCCCATTCAGGCTTAGCTCCACCCTTATAGCCAGCAGTTCCTATCTTAAGCTTCTTCAGAAATGCAGTGCGTATCTGAAGCCAATAGTTTTATTGTAATATTCATAGAATCCCCACAGCGTAGAAACAGGCCCTTTGGCCCAACAAGTCCACATCGACCTTCAGACCATCCCACCCAATCTACACATCCCTGAACACTACGGGCAATTTAGCATGGCCAATTCACCCAGCCTGCACATTTTTGGACTGTCGGAGGAAACCGGAACATCCAGAGGAAATGCACACAGATATGGGGAGAATGTGCAAGCTCCACACAGACAGTCGCCTGAGGGTGGAATCGAACTGGGTCCCTGGTGCTGTGAGAGATAATGGGAACTGCAGATGCTGGAGAATTCCAAGATAATAAAATGTGAGGCTGGATGAACACAGCAGGCCAACCAGCATCTCAGGAGCACAAAGAACCGGTTAGGGAGGCAGTGGGTGGGGGGGGAAGAGCATCCCTAAACCAGCCCAGTTCGTCCCCTCCACCCACTGCATCCCAAAACCAGTCCAACCTGTCTCTGCCTCCCTAACCGGTTCTTCCTCTCACCCATCCCTTCCTCCCACCCCAAGCCGCACCCCCATCTACCTACTAACCTCATCCCACCTCCTTGACCTGTCCGTCTTCCCTGGACTGACCTATCCCCTCCCTACCTCCCCACCTATACTCTCTCCACCTATCTTCTTTACTCTCCATCTTCGGTCCACCTTCCCCTCTCTCCCTATTTATTCCAGTTCCCTCTCCCCATCCCCCTCTCTGATGAAGGGTCTAGGCCCGAAACGTCAGCTTTTGTGCTCCTGAGATGCTGCTTGGCCTGCTGTGTTCATCCAGCCTCACATTTTATTACCCTGGTGCTGTGAGGCAGGTGTGCTAAGCACTGAGCCATTGTATTGCCCCAAATTTAATTAAGACTTTACAGGAACTATTTTAAAGGAATAGTTTGGGTGTAAACAGTGGAATACACACACTGAATAAATCGCTTTAAAATTGAGATCAAAAGGAAACTCCGTTAAACACTGTTAAATGTGTTCTCAACTGAAAATATTTGTGTTTGTTCTTGCAGCTAGAAGTCTTTCACACGAGAAGTAACAGCTTCCTGTGCTGGGACTGTGAGATTTAGTTTCAACACGAAGTCCAGGATCTGTTCTGCAAATCTGATAATCTGTGCTGTGAAAGAAAGGCTGATCCCAGACATGGAACACAAAACTGCAGCACAGGAACAAGTCCTTTGGCCTACAATGTTCCATATATTACACCAAATTAAACTAATCCCTTCTGCCTGTCCTTGGCCCATATCCCCACATACTTTGCATATTCATGTGCTTATCTAAAAGTACCTTAAATGTCCCGATCATATCTGCCTCAACCACCACCTCTGGTAGTGCATTTCAAACTTGTACCACTGTGTAAAAAATGTGCCTCTCACGTCTCCTTTGAATCCCCCCTCCCCTCCCCCGCCGATCCCTTAAATGCATAGCCTGTAGTTTTAGATATTTCACCTCTGGGAAAAAGATTCTGACTGTCAACTCTGTCTATGCATCTCATAATTTTTGGAAAGCTGCAAGATCCTATCGTGACTTTTGTACTCAATTCCCTAACCAATAAAGGCAAACATGCCATATGCCTTCTTTGCGACCCTGTCTACTTGCATGGCCACTTTCAGGGAGCTATGGATTTGAATTTCAGGATCCCTCTGTACATCAATTCTGTACAGGGTCCTGCAATTGACTGTATACTCTTCCTGAACATTTGATCTCCCAAAGTGCAGTACCTCATCCTCACACAGAATAAACTCCATCTGCCATTTCTCCACCCATATCTACAATTCACCTATATCCTGCTGTATCCTTTGATAACTTTCTATACTATCTGCAACTCCATTGATCTTTGCATTGTGTGCAAACTTATTAACCCACCCATTTACGTTTTCAACCAAGTTGCTTATATATTTCACAAGCAGCTGAGGCGCCAGTATGGATCCCTGCAGATCACCAGTAGTCACGGACCCCCAGCTTGAAAAACACCCTTCCATCACTACCCTCTGTCTTCTATGGAAAAACCAATTCCGAATCCACATGGCCAAGTCATCATGGATCCCATGCATTTTAATCTTCTGGATGACCCTACCATGACGGACCTTGTTGAAAGCCTTACTAAAATCCATATCGACAACATCCACTGCTCTACCTTTACTGATGAACTTTGTCACCTCCTCGAAAAATTCAGTTGTTAGTAAAACATGACCTGTGCTGCACAAAGCCATGCCGACTGTCCCTAACTAGACCATGCTTTTCCAATGTGTGAAAATCCTATCCGTAAAGAATTTTCTCCAATAGCTTCCTCACCACTTGTATGAGACTCATTGGTCTATAATTTCCAGGTTTATCCCTATTTTCTTTATTGAACAGAGGAACAACATTAGCTACTTGCCAGTGGTCCGGGACCCCTCCAGTGCAAGATAATTGGAGGCAAACCTCATGCATTCTGCCACAGTCATTGTGCCCTGTTGCTAGTTAAATGTACAAAAGCACAGGCAGCAAATTTGATAATTCCTTTAGAAGAGTAAGTATGTAGTTAAGTGTGGTATGAAGTTGATAATTGGTTCAGGTGCCAAGTAAGTAATGGAGTGCTTTAGGTTGGTCAGGATTGATGGGATGTTGTCGGAACTGACAGCGAGAGAGAAGGGTATGCCTGATTTGACAGAGGACCTGCTGCCAGATGTTTTCCAGCTACATCTGTTTTTTGTTTTTGATTTCCAGCATCCACTGTTCTTCTGTTTTTGGTAGGGAGTTTGGTTTCAACAGCATTAAGTGTTGGTCATTGGGAGTGAGGTGTCAGGCTGGCCATGTTAGTGAGAGGGGTGCCAGCTTAACGGTCACGAAGGATTTGGACTGGGCTTTAATCCTCTAATGTTTCCTGGGCAATTATTAGCTTAAATGAAGCAGAACCGTCTGAATTTCCGATCTTTAATGATTTTGGAGGTTTCTAGATTGACGTGAATTGCTCATTGGAAATTTCAATTTCCCCAATAATTCACACAGAGAAGGCTGCATTTGAGAATCTGCATAGTCCTCCTGCCCAGCTCTCGTCTGATGACTGTTGGCCAATTGAATATCCAGGCCATTCAAGTATTCCATTTTTACCATATGGTTTGTTTTTCCACCTATGTCACCCACTATGAATTTTTGTGTGCTGTATACAGTTTCTGAGGTGCAGGGGCTTAATCACTGAGTTATGGGGATTGTTTCGTATTTCTCCGTATCTATGGACAGAATAGTTAATCTAGTGATGTAACAATGGCTCTGATGAAGGGTCTAGGCCCGAAACGTCAGCTTTTGTACTCCTGAGATGCTGCTTGGCCTGCTGTGTTCATCCAGCTCCACACTATTATCTACGATGTAACAATTGCACCCCCTTGTGATCTCTGTGATGAACATTCCGATCTTTTGTCAGCTACCTGAGTTCCAATCTCTATGATGAAGGAAGACTGAACAATCACAGTCATGTGAATGATTAAGTTCTTTTATTTCACAGACAAGAATATATAGAACAATAATAATGTTGGGATTCACTTACAGCATGTTGTACACTTCAGCATAGTACAATACTTTTCTCTTTGCAGTCTTCTCACTATGTTTCAGTTAGTCTCATCCATTCTTAGGCAAAACTCACAGCTCACCCACACCGATTGAGAGAATCCACCAGCCAGTGATAATATCCCTTAATGTGATCAACTGAATAAATTTATTGCATCAACAATTAGAGCCTTTGCCGTAGAATGTTAAAGTATCTATTATTACATCCGGTGTTGTCTCCAGATTTCCACATTGCAATTGTAACTCATGGTAATACGCAAGAAGTGAAGTTCAGGCCACAATCAGGTCAACTTTAATCATAACCAATTGCAAACAGGCTCAATTATCTTATTGGCTTACTCCTACTCCTGTTTCTTAAGATTACTCCAGCATTTCTGTAGATCTAACCCTGACAGTCCTCTTGGGATCAGGCATGTTTGATTCATCCATTGTTTGATCCCCTTTCCCTATCTGTAGTAACTTCAGAGACAGGTGAGAATATACTATGGATGGTGTAGAAATAGCTTAAGGTGAAATCAAAAAGCATCTGTTGATAATAATTTATACATTATTAGGCAAGGTGATATGTGCTAAAAGTGGTCAAAGCACAATTTAAAGCCAATATTAGGAAAACCTTCTGCATATAAATATCATTCATCATTTGAGATTGCTTTCTGTATAAACTTATGGAGGCGAAACCCTTAGAATCATGCTGTTAACAATTTTAGAATTGTATGTGTTATAATTTCCTTCAGCTTTTTTAACCTTTATTCTTATATGGAATATGGACATCTCTGGTAAGGCAGGCATTAATTGGCTAACCTTAATTGACCTGGAACTGAATGGCTTGCTAGGCAGTTCCAGAGGGCAGTTAAGAGCAAACTACATTGTTGTGGATTGAAATCATGTTTAGGCCAGTCTTGCCTGAATGAACCAGGTACATTTTTACTATCAGAATATTTTTTAATTCCAGAATTTGTTGAATTTAAAATCCACCATCTTCAAATAGTGGAATTTGACAATGTGTCCCCAGAAAATTAGCTTGGGTTTCTGGAATTCTAGTCCATTGGCATTATCATTACACTACTGTCTCCCCACGTTGGTGAGACTAAGGTCATTGTCTTCAATCCTGGCCACAAACTCCATAAACATGATTACAATTAGAGTCTCCTCCTTGGACACAGCCTCACGTAGAACCAGACATTTGCAACCGAGATATTGTATTAGGGTGCCATGTTGGCTCACTGGTTCGGACTGCTGCCTCATAGCACCAGGATCCAGGTTTGATTCCACCCTTGGGTGACTGTGTGGAGTTTGCCCGTTCTCCTCGGGTTTGCTTGGGTTTCCTGCAGGTGCTCCAGTTTTAACCCATGGTCCAAAGATATGTTGATTAAGTGGATTAACCATGGAAAATGTAGTGTTACAGGGATTGGGTGGGATGCTGTTTGTACAGTTGATGTGGACTCAATGGGCTGAATGGCCTGTTTCCACTCTGTAGGAATTTTATGATGTTATTGAACTATGAGCTAGGTTTTTGATTTCATTACTTGCACATTACTGAGATTTTCTAATACCATCTCTGTTAAATCACTACTTCACTACTTTCTCATTTGCAACTCTAATCTTGACTATTCCAATTCTCTTCAGGTGAGCCTCGCATCGTCCACTTTCTGTGAATATCAATTCATCCAAAGTCTGATGTTTGTATCCTGTTTCACTCCAAGTCTTGATTACCAATTACCCAGTCCTTGTTATTCTACAATATCTTATGGTCGACCAATGCTTCTGTTTTAAAATTGTTATCTTTGGATGAAAATCCTTTTGTGGACTCCTTGCTCCCTAGTTCCATGATCTGTTTCAGACCTGAAATTCACCCTGCCCTAGCTGAACTCTTGGATCTTTAAACTCAAGCCTTTTAAGTATTTTAATGTCTTTCTCCCAACATTTGATTTCACTGTCTTAATCTACCTAGATCCCATACTTTAGAACTACTGTCCTTAATGTTTGCGCTATGCTTTAGGATTTTCCCTAAAACTTATCTCTTGGACCAAGTAACTTTCTTTAGTTTGGCATCCATTTCCGACTGAAACCCTTAGGATTTTTACATTAAATCTGGATTATAACTGCATACCATTTCAATGATTAAGTGGGATAGCTTGGGGTGTAGCGCTAAGATGGACTGTAGGACTCCCTTATCAATAGACTGACTTATCCTCTAGCTTTAAAATATTCTTAAAACATGGCATATTTTGAGAGTTTGCAGGAATTTTGTCTGGCCAATTTCATTCTTAAGGTATGTTACAAGTTCATGTTGAGCCATAGGCAGAGCAAGTTTTTACTTTCTCAGAGGTGCAGACGTTTAGTTTCTATGACTCCAAGGACTGCAGCAATGCCACTTTAACCAATTTCCACCTAACTAGTCAAAGAGTCATTGAGATGTACAGCACAGAAACAGACCATTCGGTCCAACTCGTTCACACTTTGAATCAGAACGACCCATGCAGAAATCTTGCATAGCTTGTTAAGACTATTATTGTTTGATAAAATAAACTCAAAGTTTTATATGCTAATCAGAATAGTCATGAGTTCATACAGCATAGAAACAGAGCCTTCTGTCCAACTTGACTATGCCGACCAGGTATCCTAAACTGAACAAGTCCCATTTGTCTGTGTTTGGCTCACATCTCTCTAAACCTTCCCTATTCGTAAGCCTGTCCAAATATCTTTTAAATGTTATAATTGTACCTGCCTCCATCACTTCCTCTAGAAGCTTATTCCACCTCTGTATGATAAAGTTGCCCCTCAGGTCCCTTTTAAATCTTTCCCGCTCACCTTAAATCTGTACCCTAAATAGCAGAGATTTGTGGAGGATATGGTTGCCGTGAACGAGTTGGACCGAATGGTCTGTTTCTGTGCTGTACATCTCTATGACTCTGACGAGTTAGGTGAGAATTGGTTAAAGTGGCATTGCTGCGGTCCTTGGAGTCATAGAAACTAAACGTCTGCACCTCTGAGAAATCCATTAATAAATTATGTAGAATCACGTGATTTTGCTGCTGTTACTTACACTGACACATCAAATCAAGCTCAGTTTACATTTTGTGAAACTGTAACCTGTATAATTCCAGTAATATATCTTCAGTTTATTTTTTTTTGATTAGAGATTGTAGTCCTATGAATTCTGCTCATCGAAGGTTAAAAGAACCAAAAAATATGACTGTTTGATTAATTACTATCAGTATATCGCACCAGCTTCACAGATGACTGCATTACCGAGCATTATATTACAGCCTTTATTTGGATTGAATGACTTTGAAAATGACTCAAGACCATATCTTCTAACCTCACAAATATTTCATGAGAGTTAAAACTCAGCCAAGGGCTGAAGGTAGGAGTGGTCCAAGTTGCTGAGAATTCAAACTTGCTTTAGGTCAGCACATGCTATTTGATACAAAGTGCATCACTCACCTAAGTCGTGAGATAATTCTGAATATTATGTACATTAAGATTCTTCTGAAATGAGGACGACTCAGCAAAGCCATCAGGATATTGATGATCTCAGCAATGCATCCACTGTGAACTTGTTCTGAGTTGTGCTCTGGTTATCCAGAACTCTGAGGACTTATGACTCCTATCTGAAGCAGTGTGTCTTCCATTCCTTGTCAGTGTGATGGAAACAATGGAGAAGCAGGTACATATGAAAACAGTAAAAATAAACTGGGGCAATTGGTAAAGAAAGGTAACTGAGGAGAAAGAAACTGGGTACATAAAAAAGAGTACCAGATATACTGGCATTGAATGCAGTCTGGAGAACTTTAATGTAGTTGACCTCAAGCATGGAGGGATTGAATTACAAGGAGAGGCTGAGTGGGTGGGGTTTGTAGTTTTTGGAGTTTAGATTGGAGTTGAGAAGCAACCTTATTGAAACATAAGATTTTTAAGGGATTTGACAGAGTTGATGCGAAGAGGTTGTTTCTCCTGGCGGGAGATTGGAGGATCAGAGAACAGAATATTAAAATCACTAATTGCCCAGGGAGGGCAGAGATGAAGTGGATTTTCTTCTCTCAGGGAGTAGTGAACCTGTGAAATTCTTTACCACAGGGTGCTGTAGAGGCTGGATGATTAAGTATATTTAAGCTTGAAATAGACATTTTTAATCAGTAAGTGAATCAAGGATTATGAGGAAAAAGCAGGAAAGTGGAACTGAGGATTATCAGATCAGCCATGACCTCATTGACAAAGCAAACTCAGTGGGCTGAAGAAGGATCCAGACCTGAAATGTCAGCTTTCCTGCTCCTCTGATACTGCCTGGCCTGCTGTGTTCATCCAGCTCTACACCTTGTTATCTCAGTGGGCTGAAGGGCCTGCTTCTCCTCGTAGACCAAATGACCCTTGAGCCTGCTTTACATTTCATTTGATTTTGAGTGACTATTCAAATCCATTTTCTTCCATGATCCACATATATCTAGGTTACCTAACAGACCAAAAATTTGTCTATCTCAGCTTTAACTGTACTCAACGATGCAGTGTTCAGAACTCGGAGGTAGAAAATTGCAAAGTTTGACAACAATTCTTTGAGTGAAGAAATTTTTCCTCAACTGTCCTACATGAGTGACACCTTATATTGATACGGTACCCATCTGTTCTGGATTCCTCAGCTAGTGGAAACAACCTCTGTGTCCAACCCAGCAAACCCCTTCAAAACTTCTAAATTTCAGAGAGCATTGGAGTGCAGAATATAGGAGAAAGGAGAGAACTAGAAAAAGAACAAGGGATTGTTAGGAAAATATTATGAAGAAAAAAGCATACAGAATGGAACAAACTTTGGAAGCAGAATAACTCAAAGAATATGATGAAACAACAGTTAAGAAAAGTAGTATGATGCTTTAATTGTGCTAAAAATAGAAATATTCCAAATGCACATTAACTGTATTTTATAACAGCTGCACATAAAAGTATTTATTAGATGTCTTTCAGAGATAAACTGCATATCAGATTTGTTGAGGAAAATGAATGGTTGGCAAATTGAACATAAGAACCAGGAGCAGGACTAGGCCATCCTGGCCCTTCGAGCACACTCCACTATTCAATAAAATCATGGCTGGTCTTTTCGTGGCCTCAGTTCCATTTACTCACCCTCTCATCATAACCCTTAATTTCTTTACTGTTTAAGAAATGATCTATCTGAGCTTTAAAAACTTTAAATGAGGAAGCCTCAACTACTTCACTGGGCAGGGAATTCCACAGATTCACAACACTGTGGGTGAAGACATTCCTTCTTAATTCAGTCCTAAATCTGCTCCCCCTAATTTTGAGGCTATGCCCTCTTGTGCTAATGTAACCTCCCAGTGGAAAAATCCTAAATGAAAACCAAAAGAACTGCAAACGCTGTAAATCAGGAACAATAACAGAAGTTTCTGGAAAAGCTCAGCAGTTCTGGCAGCATCTATGAAGAAAAAAAATCAGAGTTAATGTTTCAGGTGAGATGACCCTTCCTCAGCATTCTGTGGAAACATCCACCCTCCTTCTATATTATCTATTCCTTTCATATTTCTTTATATTTTTATAAGATACCCCTCATTCTTCTAAATTCCAATGAATATAATCCCAGTCTACTCAATGTCTCGTCTTAGACCTCTCAAGCCTGGAATCAACCGAATGAATCTCCTCTGCACTCCCTCTAGTGCCAGTACATCCTTTCACAAGTAAGGAGACTAAAGCTGCACAGAGTACTCCAGCTTTGGCTTCACCATCACACTACACAGCTGTAACAGAACCTCCCTGCTTTTAAAGTCAATCTTGAGGAATAAAGGACAAAATTCCATTTGCCTCCTTAATTACCTGTTGTTCCTGCAAGTCAATCTTCTGTGATTCATGCAGAATGACACCCAGGTTTCTGTACAGAGATGTGCTGCGGTTTTTTTTACTGTTCAAATAATAGTCCTTTTTACTGTTATTCCTACCAAAATGGATAACTTCACATTTATCAGCATTGTACTCCATATGCCAGACTTTCGCCCACTCACTTAAACTACCTATATCCTCTGCAAAGTTTCAGAGTCCTCTGCACACCTTGCTCTACCACTCATCTTAGTGTCATCTCCACACTACATTGGTCCCCAACTCCAAACCGTCTATGTAAATTGTAAACAATTGTGGCCCCAACACTGATCCCTGAGGCACACCACTAGTCACCAGTCACCAACCAGAAAAGCACTCATTTATTCCCACTGTTTGCTTCCTATTAGCTAACCAATTCTCTACCCATGCTAATACATTGTCTGTAATGCCTTGCCCGTTTCACTTTGCAGCAGCCTTTTGTGCAGCACCTTGTTGAATGCTTTTTGGAAATCTAGACACAACACATCTACTGGGTTCCTGCTGTCTACCATGCTCATAATGTCTTCATAGAATTGCGGTAAATTGGTTAAACATGATGTGCCCTTCATGAACCCATGCCTAATGGGACAAAAGGTATCTAGATGTCTCGCTATTTCTTCCTAGATGATAGATTTAAGTGTTTTCCCAACTACAGAAGTTAAGCTAACTGGCCTATAATTCCCTCAGAGATAGTAAGAATTGCCAATGCTGGAGTCAGAGTTAGCATAGTATAGAGCTGGAGGAACACAGCAGGCTAGGCAGCATCAGAGGAGCAGGAAAGTTGATGTTTCGGGTCAGGACCCTTCTTCAGAAATGGGGGAGGGTTAAGGGAGCACAGAAATAGAGAGAGTAGGGGTGGGGAAGGTGTGTGGAATGGTGATAAGCAGGTAGGGACTGTTGGGGATTTGTCAGTGAGGTGTGACAACTGGATAGGTAAGAGAGAAGATGGACAGGTTGTGTCATGGGATGAGGGCCAGGGGTGGGGAGATTTTTAAACTGGTAAAATCCACATTTAAACCATCGAGCTGCAGGCTCTCAAGGCGGAAAATGAGGTGCGACTCCCCCAGTTTCTGTGTGGCGTCATTGTGATACTGGAGGAGGCTGAGGATGGATTTGTCACCCAGGGAATGGGAGGGGTAGTTGAAATGTTTAGCGACTGGAAGGTGTTGTCGTTTGTCGTGACAGAGTGCAGGTGCTCTACAAAGTTGTCTCCAAACCTCCAGTTGGTCTCACCGATGTAGAGGAGGCCACATCGGGAGCAACGGATGCAGGAGACCACATTGTTGGACGTGCAGGTGAACCTCTGTCTGATGTGAAAGGTTTGTTTACTGCAATGAATGGAGGTGAGGGGAGAGGTGTTGGGGCAGGTATAGCACTTCCTGTGCTTGCAGGGAAAGGTGCCAGTGGTGGTGGGGCTACTGAGGAGTGTGGAGCGGACAAGGGAGTCACTGAGAGAGTGGTCCCTTTGAAAGGCAGAAAGGAGTGGGGAGGGAAATATATCTTTCCTCATTCTATTGTAGTCTCCTTTGTTTAAGCACAGGACCTTGGTATTGAATTTTATCTTCGCACTTTCCATCTGTATTCTAAATTCAACCATACTGTGATTGCTCCTTCCAAGAGGATACCTAACTATGAGATCATTAATTATTTCTGCTTCATTATACAGGACCAGATCTAGGATAACTTGCTCCCTCATTTTTTTCATTGCATACCGTTCAAGAAAACTATTTTGGATACATTCAACAAACTCCTCCTCAAGGCTGTCTTGACCGACTTGGTTTGACCAATTGACATGTACATTAAAATCCCCCATGATGATTGCCACACCACTTTTACAGGCGTAAGTTATTTCTTTGTTTATTGCCTGCCCCAATGTGATGTTATTGACAATGCCTAGCAGTGATTTTTTTCTTCTTCGAACTTCTAATTTCTAATGGTTTCAATCTTATTTTCCATTGATCCTGTATCATCTCTCACTACCACGCTGATATTATCCTTAAATATCAGAGGTACACTTCCGCCCCTTACCTTTCTGTCTGTCCTTCAAAATAGTCTGATACCCTTGGATATTTAATACCCATTTGTGACCATCCTGCAACCATTTTTCTGTAATGGCTACTAAATCACACTCATTTGTGATGATTCGTGTCGTTAGCTCATCTACCTTGTTTCAATGCATCTGTGAGCATTCAGATAAAGTGCCTTTTTGCTAGTTTTTGTACCTTTTTGAATTCTAACATCTCCATTAATAATATCTGCTGAGTTTTCCTTCCATTTAACTTCTTTCACTGTCTTTGATGTAATTAAACCCTCCTGCAAACTTGTTAACCAGCTGCTATCTTTTCTCTTTGCCATTATACTTCCTGTTGTTTTCCCCTTAACCCTAATTCACCAGTTTAGAGTCCTAGTGACGCCCCTATTTATCCTTTTCACCAGAACACCGGTTCCAGATCGGTTCAGGTGGTGACTGTTCCAACGGTACAGATCCCTCCTATTCCAAAACTGATGCCAATGCCCCATGAAATGGAACCCCTCTTTCCCACTTACTCCTTTAGCCATGTGTTTACTTCCCTAATTTTCTTATCCCCAAGCTAATTTACATGTGGCTCAGGTAGTAATCCAGACATTTTAACTCTTGAGGACCTGTTCCTTAATTTCATTCCTAGTGCTTGGTAATCCCCAAACAGGTTCTACTTCCTCGATTTGCCAAAGTTGTTTGTCCAAAGTGGATGACAACACTGGATCCTTGCCCTCCTATTCTAATATCCTTTCCCTCCTATTCTAATATCCATTCCCTCCTATTCTAATATCCTTTCAAGACTGTCAGAGATGTCCCTCATCCAGGCACTGTGCAGGCAACACACCATGTGGGATTCTCGATCCTACTTACAAATGGAACTATCAATCCCCCTAATTACAGTGTCCCTTACAACTATCACTTATCAATTTGCTATCCTTTCTTGAATCACCTCCTGTACCATGGTGCAGTGGTCAGCTGCCTCATCCTCCCTACAGCCCTTTTCCTCATCCTCACAGGAAGCAAGTACCTCGTAACTGTTGGACAAGGCCAGGATTTGAGGCTGCTCCATTCCTGAATTCAGGATCTCCTCACTTGCAATCACACCCAGCTGTCCCTGGCCACTGACTGAATTTGAAGTATTTAATCTACCAGTTGTGACCACCTCCTGAAACAAAGCATCCAGGTACTTCTCCCCCTCCCAGATGTGCTGCAGTGTTGGAAGCTCAGATTTTAGCTTGTCAACTCTGAGTTGAAGTTTCTTCAGCAACCAACATTTACTGCTGATGTGGTTACTGCCAGCTCCCACATCATACAGGTATAGCACGTCACTGGCCCAGCTATCTCTACTTAGTTAATTACTTTATAAAATGCTATTATTAAATGCTCATGTAGTATTGTAGTAGAGCATAGGATTGGACCCTGGACTCATGACTTTAACCACCACTGTTCGAATTGAGAAGCAGATAGAGATAACACATTGTGAACCATATGTTTGGAGTTCTGTCATTTGAAAGTTGTGAGTTTGTTGTGACAAAGCTTACATCCTGCTCATGAACGACCTCGACCATGTCTCCTGCATTTCCCGCACCGCATCCCTCACACCCCGCCCCTGCAATAACTGCCAAAAGAGAATCCCCCTTGTCCTCACATACCACCCCACCAACCTCCGGATACAATGCACCATCGTCCGTCACTTCTGCCGTCTACAATCTGACCCCACCACTAAAGACATTTTTCCAACCCCACCCTTGTCTGCCTTCTGGAGAGACCACTCTCTCCGCGACTCCCTTGTCTGCTCCACACTCCCCTCCAACCTCACCACACCTGGCACTTTCCCCTGCAACCGCATGATGTGCTACATTTGCCCCTACACCTCCTCCCTCACCACCATCTCAGCCCCCAAGATGACTCTCCACATCAAGCTGATGTTCACCTGCACATCCGCCAATGTGGTATACTGCATCCGCTGTACCTGGTGTGGCATCCTCTACATCGGGGAAACCAAGCAGAGGCTTGGGGACCATTTTGCAGAACACCTATGCTCAGTTTGCACCTCCCAGTTGTGAACCGTTTCAACTACACCTCCCATTCCTTAGATGACATGTCCATTCTGGGCCTCCTGCAGTGCCATAATGATGCCACCCGTAGGTTGCAGGAACAGCAACTCATATTCTGCTTGGGAACCCTGCAGCCCAATGGTATCAATGTGGATTTCACCAGCTTCAAAATCTCCCCTCCCCCCACTGCATCCCAAAACCAGCCCAGCTCGTCCCCACCTCCCTAACCTGTTCTTCCAATCACCTATCCCCTCCTCCCACCTCAAGCTCCACCTCCATTTCCTATCTACTAACCTCATCCCACCCCCTTGACCTGTCCGTCCTCCCCAGACTGACCTATCTTCTCCCTACCTCCCACCCATACTCTCCTCTCCACCTACCTTCTCCTCTATCCACCTTTGGTCCACCTCCCCCTCTCTCCCTATTTATTTCAGAATCCTTTCCCCATCCCCATTTTCTGATGAAGGGACTAGGCCTGAAACATCAGCTTTTGTGCTCCTAAGATGCTGCTTAGCCTGCTGTGTTCATCTAGCTCCACAGTTTCTCATCTCGGATTCTCCAGCATCTGCAGTTCCCATTATCTCTGATCCTGCTCGTGTGTTTCCTTTGACCTCTTCACCTTTTTGGAATCTGTGGAATTCTTTACCACAGGGCTGTCGAAGCTGAGTCATTAAATATATTCAAGGCTGACACAAAGAAGTCTTTAATCAAAGGTTATGTAGACAAGGCAGGAAACTGGTGTTGAGGATGATCAGATCAGCGATGCTCTCAGTGAAAGATGGAGCAGACTAGTTGAGCTCTATAGCTTATTTCTGCTCCTATGTCTTATGGTGGTATGATCTTCATTTTACTGCTTGCTACAAAGAGCCTGAATGTTGGACACCAGGCACTGGTTTCTCAGAGCATGTTTAATTGTCACTGGCGGCATGCACTCCATGTCCACAGTCCTTATGCCAGAAGAAGGCCTGCATCTATCATTACATTGCTGCAACAGTGTTGCTCTGTGCTCAGGGAAACGCACAAAGTTGAGGGACAGGACCAGATGCATCTCTGGGCTCATTGCTCATTGTCATATCAAAGACACTCCCTTTTAATTTCAAAAATATATTTTATTCATAGAATCATCTATAAATGCATACAAATATTCCAAATCAGTTCAGCATAGTTTTTGCAGAAAGAAAAAAAAGACATTGGAATTTTGATATTTGTCAGAGCTTCTCTACGGTTGCAAAAAACAAATACATTTATACTTATGCAAGAAACAATTTATGTTCATTTGGAGGCGCTAACCACGCACTTTTAGCCTATCTGGATGTTCACAGCGTCCCTGCCTTGCCTTGCTTTTTTGCAATTTGTTCCTCAGCCACGGATACCATTTTCACAATACTGTTGTATTCCCATAAACACACACATGAGATAAAAATGCAAAATAAACACACACATAGATAATTTCTTGCAGATGTCATTGGATAACAATCTGAAGGTAAATTTGTATATTGATCTGTAAGGCAGTTCTCCAGTTAATCTTTATTTATTTAAAATATGGATAGTAAAGCATGGTCGTGTGGCATGTTGTTTTGTGAAGACCAAACACATTGTCATGAGTTGCTATTCTTTATCATTATTTTCCATTAATTATTAGCTAACACTAACTTTGTTGGTACAATTAGATTTAATGTTCAGTGAGCTTGATTTCCTTAAATATCATCATTCTCTGGAGGATCTTAAATCAGCTGTTTGTTTGAATGTTGATATAGAGATAAGGTTTCTTTCATGGCTCCAAGAGGAGATTATTAAATGATTTATATTTCTATTCTTCATTATACATAGACATGCTTTGTTAAGTTTACATTATTCAGTTGAAGTATCAGTTTAGCAATAGCTATTGAGTTTGGCATAACTTAGACAAGGATTGTGTTTTGATAATATTAAATGTCAGATGAAATACTAAACCTGCAACATCACAAAGATGCATCAATTGCCAAAAATGTTAACAACTTGACATAATCAATGGTAGTGTCATTTTGAAAAAATCTATATTTTCATTCAAATCCTTTTCATTTCTGTGTTTGCTAACTTCTAACTACTTTTAAAAATGTGTTTTGATATTTATTGCTTCTCCTGCGTGTCTCTTGGGCGGCAGCAGATGCAGCCCTCCCTCATTCAGTATGCCAATTCATCAAAGGCTGCAGTCTTTGTGCTGCTGCACAGCCTTTCGACCCTTTTATATTAATCTGTTTCTCTATGTATTTTTAATTAAACTGTCACGTCACGTTTCTCCACATTGAACTTGATCCACTATTTGGCCACACCACCAAGCTATTGACACCCTAGTGCTGAGTGGTCAGTCAATGGGGAATAGGAGATTTATGTTTTAAGGCTTAATTTTTTGTAAATCTAGGACTATTTTCCTGCAATTTAGCATTTAATTTCAAGTTTTAAGTCTAAAGTCCCTAAGAGGCTTGGAGACAGGACTAAGCAAGCAGACCAAGGCCTCTGTACAGAGAAGGTACAATCAGGCAATTAGATAACTGGTTTAACTGCGTATTCTTAACTGCCTGTCAGGGAGGTGACCTGAGTCCGGATGGTATAAATTAGAGAGGTTAACTGTACCGTTGTACTATTTTAGTGCAGTGTGGAAACACTGTGAATTGGGGAAAAGATATGTCCTTTTCCCTTCCCTGCCCTTCCCTTTCTCTATCTTCAGCAACCAGGAGACCAGAAGTTAAATAGCTGTTTAGGAGGGGTGAAATTTGAAAATGTTTAAGAGTAACATTGCAGGGAAGACATAAGCTCTCCAAGTGGCACGACAATGGCCTCAGTTAAATAAGACCAGGTAAGTATTTCTATTGTATTCTCTTTAAACAAAAAATGAATTTTAGTTCCAATTAATAATTGTGGGGCTGGATGAACACAGCAGGCCAAGCAGCATCTTAGGAGCACAAAAGCTGATGTTTCAGGCCTAGACCCTTCATCAGAAAAGGGGGATGGGGAGGGGATTCTGAAATAAGTAGGGAGAGGTGGGGAGGCGGACCAAAGATGGTAGAGGAGAAGATAGGTGGAATGGAGAGTATGGGTGGGAGGTAGGGAGGGGATAGGTCAGTCTGGGGAGGACGGACAGGTCAAGGGTGTGGGATGAGGTTAGTAGATAGGAAATGGAGGTGTGGCTTGAGGTGGGAGGAGGGGATAGGTGATTGGAAGAACAGGTTAGGGAGGTGGGGACGAGGTGGACTGGTTTTGGGATGCAGTGGGGGGAGGGGAGATTTTGAAGCTGGTGAAATCTACATTGATACCATTGGACTGCAGGGTTCCCAAGCAGAATATGAGTTGCTGTTCCTGCAACCTACGGGTGGCATCATTATGGCACTGCAGGAGGCCCAGAATGGACATGTCATCTAAGGAATGGGAGTGGGAGTTGAAATGTTTGCGACTGGGAGGTGAAGTTGTTTATTGCAAACCGAGCATAGGTGTTCTGCAAAGTGGTTCCCAAGCCTCCGCTTGGTTTCCCCAATGTAGAGGAAGCCACACCGGGTATATTGGATGCAGTATACCACATTGGCAGATGTGCAGGTGAACATCTGCTTGATGTGGAAAGTCATCTTGGGGCCTGGGATGGCGGTGATGGAGGAGGTGTAGGGGCAAGTGTAGCACTTCCTGCGGTTGCAGGGGAAAGTGCCAGGTGTGGTGGGGTTGGAGGGGAGTATGGAGCGGACAAGGGAGTCGCAGAGAGAGTGTTCTCTCCAGAAGGCAGACAAGGGTGGGGTTGGAAAAATGTCTTGGGTGGTGGGGTCGGATTGTAGATGGCAGAAGTGTCGGAGGATGATGTGTTGTATCCGGAGGTTGGTGGGGTGGTCTGTGAGGACTAGGGGGATTCTCTTTTGGTGGTTATTGCGGGGGCAGGGTGTGAGGGATGGGGTGCGGGAAATGTGAGAGACATGGTCAAGGGCGTTCTCGACCACTGCAGGGGGGTGTGGGGGGAGGAAGTTGCGGTCCTTGAAGAACAAGGACATCTGGGATGTGCGGGAGCGGAATGCCTCAGCCTGGGAGCAGATGTGGCGAGGTGAAGGAATTGGGAATAGGGGATGGCATTTTTGTAGGAAGGTGGGAGGGAGGCAGTGTATTCAAGGTAACTGTGGGAGTTGGTGGGCCTGAAATGGGCATCTGTTTGTTGTGGTTGCCTGAGATGGAGACAGAAACGTTCAGGAAGATGAGGGATGTGTTGGAGATGGTCCAGGTGAACTGAAGGTTGGGTTGGAAGGTGTTGGTGAAATGGATGAACTGTTCGAGCTCCCCTTGGGAGCATGAGGCGGCACCGTCATCAATGTAACAGAGGACGAGGTGGGGTTTAGGGACTGAGTAGGTGCGAAACAGCGAGTGTTCCACATAACCTGCAAGGAGGCAGGCATAGCTTGGGCCCATGCGGGTACCCATGGCCACCCCCTTAGTCTGTTGGAAGTGGGAGGAATCGAAAGAGAAGTTGTTGAGGGTGAGGACGAGTTCGGCGAGGCAGATGAGGGTGTCGGTGGAGGGGGACTGGTCGGTCTAAGCACAGGAGGAAGCAGAGGGCCTATAGGCCAGCTGCATGGGGAATGCGGGTGTATAGGGACAGGACATACATAATGAAAATGAGGTGTTGGGGACCGGGAAATTGGAAGTTCTGGAGGAGGTGGAGGGCGTGGGTGCTGTCACGGACGTAGGTAGAGAGATCCTGGACCAAAGGGGAGAAAATGGAGTCCAGATAGGTAGAGATGAGTTCGGTGGGGCAGGAGCAGGCGGAGACAATAGGTCGACCAGGACAGGCGGGTTTGTGGAATTTAGGAAGGAGATAGAAGCGGGCCATGCGGGGTTTGGGAACAATGAGGTTGGAGGCTGTGGGTGGGAGGTTACCTGATGTGATGAGGTTTGGAAAATGATGGCTTGGTGCTTGGGGGTGGGGTCATGATCAAGGGGGTGGTGTCAGAAAGTTGGTGTCTGGCCTCAGCAATGTAAAGGTCAGTGCGCCATACTACAACTGCGCCTCCCTTGTCTGCGGGTTTGATGGTGAGGTTGGGATTGGAGCGGAGGGTTGCCTGTTCTGCAGGGGAGAGGATGGAGTGGGTGAGAGGGGTGGAGAGGTTGAAGCGGTTGATGTCTCGACGGCAGTTGGAGATGAAGAGGTCAAGGTAGGGTAGGAGGCCTGGGGGTGGTGTCCAGGAGGAGGACTTGTGTTGGAGGCAGGTGAAGGGGTCAGTGGAGGGAGGGTTAGGCTCGCAGTTAAAGAAGTAAGGAGGAGGAGGCAGCAGAAAAACTTCTCGATGTCCAGACGTGACTGGTATTTGTTGATGTGTGGGTGGAGGGGGACAAAGGTGAACCCCTTGCTGAGGACTGACCATTCGTCTTCCTTCAGGGGGAGGTCTAGGGGAAAATTCGGCAGGGCTTAGTGTGGCTGTCTTCTCTGGGGTTGCTGGCTGTGGAGGTTGTGGGTGGAGTGATGTCATTGTCGGCTGTGGGCGGGGTTGCGTTGATGGTGAGCGGAGTCTGCGTAACCTGTTCTTCCTCTCACCCATCCCCTCCTCCCACCTCAAGCCGCACTTCCATTTCCTCCCGACTAACCTCATCCCGTCCCCTTTACCTGTCCTTCCTCCCCGGACTGACCTATCCCCTTCCTACCTCCCCACCCATACTCTCCTCTCCACCTATCTTCTTCTCTATCCATCTTCAGTCTGCCTCCCCCTCTCTCCCTATTTATTTCAGAATTCTCTCCCCATCCCCCTTTTCTGAATAAGGGTCTAGGTCTGAAACATCAGCATTTGTGCTCCTGAGATGCTGCTTGGTCTGCTGTGTTCATCCAGCCCCACAATTTGTTATCTTGGATTCTTGAGCACCTGCAGTTCCCATTATCTCTGATCACAGGCATAAGACCATATCCACTTAATATACTTTAAATTAGCAAAAATGAATGAAAAGAATAATCCTAAAGTTAAGTCATGACAAGACACCTCAGTTAGCTGCAATATTCCTTTTGTGCAGTTCTTAATCAGGGAGACTTTCAGTTTACAGCATATTTACAACTACAGCTACACATTTTGGACCTTGAGCAATAGCTAGCATTACTGTAGCCTACTACAAAGCTGAGATCATTATGGATACCCCATACAACAACATTATCACATCATGGATAAACAGTGCACAGGTAGACAGGGAATGGATGACTGCCAGACAGTGTAAAAGCACCAGGCAGGTACAGCAGGAATCCTCTGAGATACCTCCTTCTCCGACAGATTTTCCATTTTGGATACTGCTAGGGGAGATGGTTCCTTGATGGAATGCAACAAGATCCAAGTCTGTGGCCCCAGAAGTGGCTCAGCTGGATGGTGGGGTGGGCTAGAGGGGGAAAATGAGAGCAGGAAAGCATTCGTAATATGAGATTTTACCACAAGGGAAATGGATAGATGTTTCTGTAGTATCAGACATGTCACCAGGAGCCTATGTTGCATCCGAAGGCCAGGGTCATGGATGTCACTGAGCAGTTGCAGGACATTTTAAAGAGTGGGTTTGGGTGAGACAGCCAGAAGTAATTGCCCATATTGGGTAAAAAGATGGAAAGAGGAATGGTGTCCTGAAAGCAGAATATACGGAGCTAGGGAATAAATTAAAATGGAAGACCTCAAACTGGTAATCTCAGGATTACCTGTAGTATCTCATGCTTGAAAGATTAGGAAAAGAAAAATAAACTGGTTAAATGCATTCCTGGAAGGATGGTAAAGGTGGGAGGGATTTGAATTCTTGAGACATTGAAACCATCTTCAAGGGAAAGGGGATCTGATGAAGCCATGTGGATGGCACCCTATCAGTACTACAAACAATATCTTGGCAGGGTTGTTTGCTTGTACAATATGGGCTGGGGTTTGGGGATTGAGCTAGACTGATATGGGGACTTGAACCTAAGTGGGAAAGCAAATGTGAGGTAAATAAATAGAGAAATGAAAAATAGAAAATACAAAGTAAAAGTGGAAGAGGGCCAACAGCAAATAGTGGTCGTGGTGCAAAATGGTAAAAATGTAAAAAATGTCTAAAGATGTTATATCTGAATGCACAGATCATCCACAGCAAGATAGATGACTTAACAGTGCAAATTGTTATAAATGGCTCAACTATGATTGCAATTATGGATACATGTGGTGATGTAGGGGATGGTATTAAACAGAAGGTTAGAGCTGCACGCAACAAACATGCTACAGTGTTCATGGGGACATTAATCTAGATTGGAAATTAAAGGCTTGTTACCCTAACATTAATAGCTGGGAAAATACTGGAACATCTTACGAAGGACATGATAACAGAGCACTGTGAAAATGCCAACAGGATTACACAAAGGCTGCATGGATTTAAGAAAGAGAAATTGTGTTTAACAAATGTTCTGGAGATTTTTTTGAAGGTGCAAGTAGTCGTGAGTATTGAATAATTACATGAATTATCAATAGTCAATGCGGTGTATTGGGATATTCACAAAGCTTTTGATAAAATCCCATGAAAGGTTAGTGTGCAAAATCAACCACATGGGCTTATGTGAAACTATATCGGCATGCATTGAGAATTGGTTTGCAGACAGAAACGGATAGTACAAATAGTGGGATTTTTTTTGAGTGGAAGTTAATAGCAAATGGTGTACTGCAGGGATCAGTACTTGAGCCCCAGCTATTCATTACATATAATACATCGATTTGGCTGATGGTATCAAATATAATATTTCCAAGCTAATGACAAAACTAAGGGGGATTGTGAGTATGAGGAGTACATCAAGAGATTTCAGGGTGATTTTAGACCAGTTGAGTGAGGGGGCAAGTGCATGGCTGTTAACGTGGATAAGTGTAAAGTTGTCCACCTTATGCTTTGGAAAAACAGAATAGCAGAGTGTTATTCAAATGGTGATAGATTGGTAAAAAATAATGTAGAAAGGGACCTGGGTATTTGTATACTGGCCACTGAAAACAGGAGTGCAGGTGCAGCAAACAGTTAGGAAAACAAATCTTATGTTGGCCTTCATTGCAAGAGCTGCTTATTGCAGGTGTTCAGAGCCTTGGTGACACCGAGAGGATGCTTTGAAATTGTGTGTAGTCTTGGTCTCCTTACCCGAAAAGTGATATTCTTGCCCTGGAAGGAGTACAGTGAAAGTTCACCAGACTGAAGCATGGTATAGGAGGTTTGTCATAGGAATCACAAATTGATAGAAGTTTTACCATGCAGCAGGAAGCCATTCGGTTCATTGTTTATGTACAGGTTCATTTAATGAGCATCATTATCTAGTGCCAACCTCCATTTTCCTGTACCATTGCACATTATTTTTACCCAAATAATCCTGAAATATCTTGTTGAATACCTCAATTCACTCTGCTTCCACCAAACTTTAAGGTAGTGCATTCCATGCCTGAACAACTTGCTGAGTAAAAAAGCATTTCCTCACTTCACCCTTGCTTCTTTTGCAGATCACTTTTAATCTCTGCCCTTTTCTTCTTGTTCCTTTAAGGAGCATGAAATAACTCCACAGAGACTGGTATCCTATCCCTAAATCACTCTCTGTCTTGTCTTGTCAATCCAATTTTGTATCCAATTGGCAAGATCACCCTGAGCCCCATGTGATCTAACTTTACTAATTAGTCTACCATGTGGAACCTTATCAAAGGCTTTACTAAAGTCCAAGTAAACAATATCTACCAGTTCACACTCATGAATCTTTTTAGTCATTTCCTCAAAAAACTCAGTCAAGTTTGTGAGACATGATTTCCCTCACACAAAATCATGCTGACTATCTCTAATCAGTCCTTGCCTTTCCAAATGCATGTAAATCCTATCTTTCAGAATCCCCTCCAACAACTTATCCGCCACTGATATCAGGCTCACAGGTTTATAGTACCCAGGCTTCTCCTTACAGTCTTTCTTAAATAAAGGCGCAACATTAACCACCCTCCAGTCTTCTGGCACCTCACCCATGGTTATTGATGATATAAATATTTCTGCTAGGGGCCTCACAATTTCTTCCTTAACTTCCTACAACATGCTGGGATAAGCTTGATCTGGCCTTGGAGGTTTACCCAACTTTATGTTTTCTAAGGCTTCAAGCATTTCCTCTTGTGTGATGTGAACTGTTTTAAAAATATCAATTTTTATTTCCCTGAATTTTCTAGCCTCTTTCTTTCTCCACTGTAAAATATTCATTTAACATCTGTGCCATCTCCTGAGGTTCAACACACAGACAACTTTGTTGATTCTTAAGGGGCACTGTGTTTGCAGTGAGCTTCAGTTACATTGGGCAGAGGCATTGGGGATCTCGCCTGTTAGCTGGAAACCTGGCAAGAGTGCTGCATCACCTATTATTTATTAAGCACCAATTATGCACTTAACTGAGCAGCAGCAGGCCTTTCCTGAGATCAAGGACTCAAGGAGCAGAAGCCCCATTGGTAGTTTTTTTGTTTGACATCGGTCACTGGATGCTGCTTGTGATGCCACCACCTGAAAACAAACTTATCAACTTAATTAACAGTGTGTATTTCTCTAGTCATGGTGATTTTCTTCTAAAATAGTTTACTAGAGATTTCATCTTGAACCAAGAAATTCCACCTAATCAACTACAGGTCACGGATTTTGGTTTGTCTGTCTATCTGTCTGACTAACTTGTAGGTATTTCTCTAGCCATGGTAATTTCTTTTTTAAAAAAAGTATGAAAAAGAGAAAACACAGAGAATGCTGCAAAAGATCAGAAATATGGCAGCGTCTATGGAGAGAAATAGTTAACATTGAATTTGGTATTACACTTCATCAGAACTTAAGAGGGATAGATCTTGGGAGCTCATAGAAATCTGTTTACATCGGGAGAGTTGTTAGGAGAAATAAACATAGCTTGGAAAAATATGCTTTCTGGTTTCCGTTTGATAAGGTTGCAGAAGTCTTGGCTAGAACTGGATGTGTAAAATGATTGCTCCTGACAAGGGGAAGCAGTTTAGAATTAGATTAACTCAATGTAAGGAGTTTTATTTTTAAAGTACCAGGCCAGAAGTGTTTGGTTGGAAATCTGAAGCAGTTATTTAGAGCTGAGAAAGTCTACGTCCAGTTGTATGAAGGCACAAAGAAGATGCAGTTAGATTCTTCAAACTGGAAAATGATGTCACGCTAAGCCAAACTAAAGAGTGTGACAGAGAAGGGAATTTTCTCCTGTGTTTGAGCACTGTAAGTAGGGTTGTTAATGGGACTCTAGTTTACCATGTGTTTCGAAACTTTAAACTTGCATCATAGTTTTTTCAGTTTTGTCTTAACTTCTTTCACATGATAAGCTTCTCTTTTCCTGATAAAACCAAATCTGCATCATTGTGTGTACAATGTACAGTGACAGGCCACCTTATTAAAACAAACATGAACTATCAGGCCAGATTTCAGCTGTGATCATGACACTTGTGTTAAACTGACATTGAACCAGATTAAACTAAAGCTTGACTGCTGGTCTGCTTTAATCTGAATCACTATGAAGTTACATTAAGCTACTTCACCTGGTGGGCATGCCTGGTTGTGAGACTTGTATTTAAATGTTCATTTCTTGTACTGACACTGTACGTTTCTTTGTGTTTTCTTCCATTCATGCCTGCTACTTTCAGCTATTGCTTTTAATTTGAATTTTCCTCGCCATTATTTATTCCTAATATGAAATATTTCCTAATTATTTCAAGGGTAGTAAGGATTAAGGGTATTAAGGATTAAGTAGTAAGGATTGCTATCACTGTAATTTTAGTGCCACGATATCAGGAAGCTAAAGGGAGTAGTTAATCCTATAATAAATGTTTTATGCTTTTTGACGAGAAAAAAATCCTTTGGTTTTTTTGTTTCTTATTCTGATATGTTTTTGATAAAATGGCCTTGATTTTAAGTATTGCTAACGTGTTGCAAATTCATAAACCAAAATTTTGAATACACATTATTAATCAACTTGTTCTGTATATTCATATGTATGAGGTGGGGAGATAGATACTGGTGTGTTATTTGTGAGACATTGCCACCTTGATGTCAAACTTTGTACTGACAAACCAGCGTCTGTTTGCCTTGATATTTGGCATTCTTTTGATTTTAACTCAATCCAATTGGCTTCCACTTGTAGTTTGCAGTTCAAAGAATCTTTGAGGTATCTATATGTCATCTGGCTTCACTTCACTCAAATTCATCTGGTTGTCCTGCCAATTTTCTCAGTCAGAAGTCGATTGGTTCCAATAAAATTCAAATAGTTACAGTTGAAGTCAATTGGGCAATTGGAATCATAATTAGTTTCTTGTTTTTTCTCAATTTTACACCATTGAACCACACAAACATCAATGCCTTCTGGTAAGATTCGGTTGGTTCAGTTAAAGCCAACTGGACAAAACAGGATTGCCACGGATTTCCAGTTGTAATGTTCACTTATTCTGGTTGACTCCAATTAAGATCCATATGACCTGTTAGTTCTAAAAGAAAGCAATTTGGCCCATTGGTATTTTAAATTGGTTTCAACCAATTCTTCCCTGCATTCTTGACACTTATCCCAGAACTAGGGCGAAAGTATTCCATTCCTTAGCCTGATATACTTATCATGATGGGAATGCTTGCAAAAGAAGTGAAAGTTCCCCTATTGTTTAAAAATAAATCTTAGACTATGTTGAACTGTATTTCAGCACAAGCTAAGAGAAGACTGTGAAGCTAATCAGATCCAGCTAGATAGCAGACATGAATACATTTTCGATACTGTGGCTACCTGTCTCTCTCTGGAAA
Source organism: Stegostoma tigrinum (assembly GCF_030684315.1). Classification (NCBI taxonomy): domain Eukaryota; kingdom Metazoa; phylum Chordata; class Chondrichthyes; order Orectolobiformes; family Stegostomatidae; genus Stegostoma; species Stegostoma tigrinum. Next base: position 19,485,640 of record NC_081369.1, read on the forward strand.
GGTTTGATGTTGAAGATGCTATACTAGAAGGGACTCAAGTAAGCAACTTTTTTTTTCTAATCACATAAATTCTATCCTGTTGTATTTAGGAGCTAGACTGCAAAAATTATGTAACACGTGGGAATACAAGATAGGTAGTATTTGTCTCATGCACAACGTTATAATAGATGGTATGATTTGGTGCCGACCAATGTATGTCTGACTGGGGCAATGTATGTTGATTAACGTGGCTATGTAAATGAAGTAGAGCAAAACAGTATGTGACTTATGCTAAACACCAGATGTTTAAGGTGAGACAGATTTAAGGCAAATACTTTTCTCATCAGTCTACTTTTCTAGTCTATTTCAATTTAAACTACATACTAAATCAGTGTTGGAGCTGTAATTCAGCCAAGTGTCCACCCAATTATCTCTTAATTAGTCATTACCTATTTCTATCATTTCTATCCTGGTTCTAGTTTCCCTTAACCTCAAGTATCCTTGCCCGACTCTACTAGATGATAACAGGTTTGACTTTTTCAAATAAAACAATATATAAACAACAATAATATAAAAATGACAGCATACTGTGCAGAATTACAATGTATCTATATTGAGTTTTTTAAGTGTTCAATAGCATTCCAAATGTCTTATTTTCCAGTATTTCAAAGTTTCTCAGACTTTGCTTCTTTCTTCCTTAAAGCAATCAGCTTACTGTACTTTCCATCCATTTCAATTTGGAAATTGCTGTCTCCAACATCTGTTTTAAAACTGCAATAAGGATTGAACCATAGTCTTTTCTCATTCAGGAATTTTATTATCCAATTATGATGTATTATCAATGCAGCATTCAATAAGTAGTGTTATGCTGAAAATTCCTAATGGATTCTTCAAGGTCTGATCGAAATTACTAGAAGAAGATACGTACACTTCAATATGAAGCAACATTTATTAGCCTAATATACTTCATATATGTTAGAGATGCATGCAAACTAATGAGCAAATCTTATTAGCTCAAAGTACATAACATACATATACAAACAAGTGAATCTAACGCTGCCTTCTATCCGTCTGGGATGGCGGTGATGGTGACATTTGGAGCTCAATCTCAAATCCCATGACACTGGTTGGCAAACCCCACCCAACCCAATGGTTTAAAAACTCTGATGGGCAGGAAAGGTCTCTGGTACTAATACTAATCTAAATCTGGGTTACATGCTAAATCCCCATTTCGTAATAACTTCCACACTTTTCCAGCCCTCAAAACAGGTTGAAAACAAGTCCAGGGAGCTCCATGTAGACCACTGAAATGGACAGTTCCCATTGCCCCTCATGAACAAAGAGAACAAAAAAACAAAGAATAGTACAGAACAGGAACAGGCCCTTCGGCCCACCAAGACTGTGCTGACACAGGGTGTCTTTCTAAATTAAAAACCTTCTGCCTCCACAGGGTCTGTATCCCTTTATTCTCTGCCTATTTGTGTATCTGTCAAAATGCTTCTTAAATCTTGCTAGTGTATCCACCTCCACAACCACCTCTGGCACTGTATTTCAGGCATGTGCTACCCCCACGTAAAATATTTGCCTTTCACATTACCTTTAAACTCATCCCTTTTACCGAAAACCTTTGTTGCCTAGTAATTGACATTTCTATCCTGGGGAAAAGTCTCTGAGTATCCATTCTGTCCATGCCTTTCATCATTTTTTAAACTTCTATCAGGTCATCCTTTATCCTTTGACATTCAAGTGAAAACAGACCAAGTTTGTACAACTGCCCCTCATGTTTAAGACTCTTCAAACCAGGCAACATCCTGGTAAACCTCTTCTGAATCTTCTGCAAAGCCCCCATATCTTTTTGGCAGAGTTGTTACCAGATCTGTACACAATATTCCAAATGTGGCCAAACTATTGATCTATGCAGCTGTAGCATGACTGACCATATTTTATGCTGTGCGCTTCAGTTGATGAAGGCAAGCTTGCTAATATGCCTTCTTGACTACCTTATCAACTTAAAGTTGCCATTTTCTGGGAACTGTGGACCTATATGCCTAAATCCCTCTGTATGTTATGCTTCTCGGGCTTCTGCCAATTACTGTACTCTTCCCTCTTGCATTAGATCTTCCAGAATGCATCACCTCACATTTGTCTGGATTAAATTTCATCTGCTATTTCTCCACCCAAGTCTCCCACATACCTATATCCTCTGGCAATCCTTCTCACTGTCTGTGGTTCCCCCAATCTTTGTGTTGTCTGCAAACTTACAAATCAGGCCATCAAATCCTCTTCCAAACCATTTATGTGTTACAAACAACAGAGGTCTCAGCCATGATTCCTGAGAAACACCACTGGTCACAGATCTCCAGTCAGAAAACACTCTTCCACTGCTACTTTCTGTCTTCTATGCCAGTTCTGTATCCATCTTACCAGCCCATCTTGGATACCTTGTGACTTCACCCTTTGTATCAGTCTGCCATGAATGAGACCTTGTCAAAGGCTTTGCTAAAGTCCTTCCAGACATCTACTGCCTGGACCTCATCAATCATCTTTGTCACTTGCTCAAAAAACTCAAACAAGTTGCCTATGCCTTCTAATGTATTTTCTCAATCAACCTCATATGTTCATAGTTCCCTGATTCAGAATTAGAACTGTTGCTTCAGAATGAACAATCTCACTTTCAAACATTGCATTTCATTACATAACACTAGATCTACAGTAGAGGATGGACATGTACAGGCAGAGGCTCTTTCTTGATAATTTCAATTTTGGAATTGAAGGAATTCATGTGTTGTTGTTTGTATTTGGCACTGGAAGGAGTGTGGTGAGATTTGAGAAGGCAATTTTGTCACAAAAAGAGCCTGTGGGAATAGCATGGGTGAAAGACCATAAATAAATATAGAAATTAGGATAATAGAAATCAGAGGCAGAGTCAAGGTAGAATTGAACACATCAACAATATGGGATGGCTTATTACAAGTATCCTAAGGTAATAACACTTTTAGGTTGAAATGAAATTAAAATCCTTGTGGGAATAATTAGTGCTATAATAGTATGCTTGTGTGTGTAGCAGGTTTTAAAGAAATTGCTGTGAAGTGTACGTTAATGTTTCTGCACAAATGATCATATTCAACTGTATTGCTCATACTTGTGGCTGGGAGCAGATAAGTTAATTCTAAGCCAGCGATGGTGCATGGTACATGGTACAGAAAGTTAATATAAGAGCAAAACAGAAAATGTGATTTAAAACTAAAAAGATGTTTGATTTGTTTTTTCTCTTTCAGCTGGAGCAAATTGATAATTTTTTTATTGCTGATGGTAGACAAAGCCTTCTGTTCTTCTATCAGGAAGTGGACCTTCCAGAAACAGGTTATTCTTTACTAAATATGATATTGTTTGCAGCACTTAATTCAAACACCTGTCTCACAAATTATTGAAGTTACAGAAATAATCGTATTCATTACAGTCAATTGCTGCTTTATTTTAAAAGCAAATGAAATGTTTTCTTAGTCCTTGATTTCTTAGTGCTGTCTTAAAGTTGAGAAGAAGTTCAAGTCCATCATTTCTATTTTACCTTTTATTCTACCCCTTTCTAACTTTTTTTCCCTTTACCACTCCTACACCCCTCTTTCCTGTTACCGTGCCTCCTCTCAATTCCTGCCACAGTGCCAAGCTTAACTTCTCTTTGATAAGTCTACAGCTTCCTTAAGTGTCCCACTTGATTTCCTTTGAGAGGCCCAGTAAGACAATTGTCATTACCCCCCATACAAGCAGCAAACCCTAACTGCTCTCTGCTTATGTCTCATCAAGCTTCCCATTCAACACACATACTGGGGCCTAACCTTGTTGATCTCCCCCTTCAGTTAAAGCATTCCTCCTAGTGCTGACCCCACTGATTCTGCCCCTGGATCAGTTAGAGTGATGGATTCACGTACCCTTTGGCCCAACTCGTTCACACCAACCAGGTTCCCTAAACTGAACTAAATCCCATTTGCCTGCAATTGGCCCATATGCCTCTAAACCTCTTCCATCCATGTACCATGTTCAAATGTCTTTTAAATGTTTTAATTGTACTCACCTCTACCACTTCCTCTGACAGCTCATTTCATATAGGTATCACCTTCTTTGTGAAAATGTTGCCTCTTGGGTCTCTTGTAAATCTTTCCCTTCTCAACTTTATTCCCTCTATTTTTGGAATCTCTTGCCCTGGAGAATGAACCTTGGTTATTCACCTTATCCATGCCTCTCATGATTTTATAAACCTCTTTAAGCCTCCTATGCTCTGGGGGAAAAGACCCAGCCCATCAAGCCTCTCCCTATAAACCTGAACCCTCCAGTTTTGCTAACATCCTTCTAAATGTTTTTTGCACCCTTTCCAATTTAATAACATCATTCATATAGCAGGGTGACCAGAATTGTTCGCAGTACTCCAGATGTGGCCTTACCAACATCTTACATATCCGTAATATGATGACCCAATGCCCGTACTCAATCCTGTGACCAATGAAGGCATGTGTGCCAAACACCACCTTGTCTACGTATGGTGCTACTTTCAAGAAACTATGTACCTGAATCCCTAATTCCCTCAATTTGGCAACATTCCTCAAGGCCCCTATTAACAGGTAAATGTCCTGTCCTGGTTTTAATTAACAAAATAGAATATCTCGCATTTACCTAAATTAAACTCCTTCTGCTATTGCTCAGTTTACTGGCCCAATTGATCAAGATCCTGTTTTCATCTCAGATAAACTTCACTGTTCACTATACCGCCAATTTTGGTGTCGCCCGCAACTTATTAACCATGTTTCTTATATTCTCATTCAAATCATTTATACAAATGACAAACAACTGGGAACACAGCACTGATTCTTGTGGCACACTGCTGATCACAGGCTTCCAGTCTGACCAACAACCCTCTGTTTCCTACCTTCTTGCTAATTTGTGATCTATTTGGCTAACTCTCCCTGGATTCCATTTGATCTAGCCGTACTAACCAGTCTACCATGTGGAACTTTGTCTACATGGACTTTAGCAAGGCTTCAACAATGTCTACCACTCTGCCTTCATCTGACTTTTTGGTCACGACTTCAAAAGACTCAATCAAGTTTGTGAGACATGATTTCCCATGCACAAAGCCATGCTGAATATTCTTAATTAGTCCTTGTCTTCCTAATTGCATGGAGAACCTATCTGTCAGAATCTCTCCAACAACTTACCCACCTCTGACATCAGGCTCACTGGCTTGCAGTTCCCTGGCTTTTCTTTGCAGCCTTTCCTAAATAATAGAGCAGCATTGGCCATCTTCCTGTATTCCAGCATCTAACTCCTGGTGAACGATGATATAAGCATCTCTGCTGGAGACTCTGCAATTTCTTCCCCAGCTTCCCTCAATGTCCTGGGATATACTTGAATATGTCCCAGGGATTCATCTACCTTTATACTTTTTAAGACTTACAGCACCTCTTCTTCTGTAATGTGGGCTCTTTTCAAAATATCACTATTTCTTTCCTGAGTTGCCTAGCTTCCACCATAAATACTGATGCAAAATATTCATATAGGAATCTCCACCATCTACAGTGGTTCCACACACAGCTGTCCTCATTGCTCTTTAGGGGGGGTCTATTCTCTCCCAAGTTCTTCTTTTGCCAATATACTTGTAGAACTTCTTTGGATTCTCCTTAACTTTATGTGCCAAAGATATCTCATGCCCCCTTTCTCCCTCCTCTTGATTTCCCTCTTAAGTATACTCCTACTCCCCCTAATTCCTCAAGGAATTCACTTGATCCCAGCTGTCTGTCCCTGACATACACCTTCTTTTTATTGACAAGAGTCCCACTGATTCTGGTTATCCAGTGTTCCTTACTCCAGCCAGCCTTGTTCTTCACATGAACGGACCCTTTCCTCATTTCTTTCTGCAATGTCTGTCAGTTGACATGGCTTTCACCATGGAAAAGTTAATCTGTGATTACATTGATACTATGGCCTTGACCAATACTTGGCTGATGGAGGATGCCATTTTTCTACTTATGCTGCATCTGTTGCCAGCGCCACTGCTAGCTGAAGTACTGTGTGCACAATTACAAATGCAGAGTATTGCATTGCTACATCACAAGCAAGTGATAAACATAGTGCTGTTCACATATTCATGGTGAGGAAACTCCAGAGCACCATCAAGTCTTAGAGACTCAAATGCTTGGGGCATTTAGTGTGGTGGTGGAATGGTGCAGGCTTGACTGGCAGGTGAAAGTGGAGGTGATGGTTCTCCTATCCCATATCTCTGTTTAGGAAGGATCCTGCCACTGTACCTCCTTTTTTAAAAAACTGGACATGCAGTTTTGATGATAACATAAAGTTCAAACATAGTGATGTGGTCAGGATATGTACAGACTGATAGTGGCAGGCCTGAAATACTCGTGATATAGAATGAGGTTGTGGAAGACTTTGCATCTGTTAACCTCTGTGCATTTGCAGATCAATCTCAGTGCCCATCTTTATTAGTGGAATTAATACTGGTGACACACTTGGAGTCATTGAGTTGTACAGCATGGAAACAGACTCTTTGGACCAATGGTGATCCTCTCAGTGTTTGACTAAATGAGGCCTCTGTTACTGGCATAGTTCTACCACTTAACTCCACTCTCACTGTCACAGAGCCAAGTAACTCAACACTAAATTTAAGCCTTGTACTCCATTGTACTTTGTCCTGACACTCCACTTTGTTCCACCCATCTCTCAGTTTATTTGAGATCCATGTGCTCTGCCACCCACCTAATTATCATAAAATAATCTGACTGATATATTTTCATTGATTTGTTCCCTCAGCAGCCAATCGTCAGTCATTTTGATCTCCATCAGATCGTTTCTCCACCGAGTTTGCTGCCCTCTGTTCTCCTTTTCCCTTTGTATAAATTTACCAACCGATGTACATAGCTTGATCATTGACTTTACTGTCTCAAGTGGTTTCACAGCATCCTTCATTTCAGGCACTGATAAGGCCTCTTTGAACACTTTCTCATGTTGCTCTCCAGAGAATCATAGAATCCCCCGTACACTGTGGAAGCAGGCCATTCAGCCAGTTGAGTCCACACCAATACTTTAAAGAGCATCCTACCCAGACCCAACCCCATCCTTGTAATCCTGCATGGCTGATCAACCTAACTCTCACATCCTTGAATACAATGGGCAATTTAGCATGGCCAGTCCACCTAACCTGCATATCTTTGGACTGTGGGAGGAAACTGAAGCATCTGGAGGAAACCCATGCAGTACCCTGCAAGAATGTGGAAACTCCAGGGTGGAATCAAACCTGGTCCTTGGCACTATGAGACAGCAGTGCTAACCACTGAGCCACTGTGCTGCTCCACTCACAACTCATTCCTGTTAACCAATCCTGTATCCATCCATATTCGCCACTGGGGAGAAAGCAAGCTCTTCATCTCTCCGCCTCCCAGCATCTTCACTTACATTTCACTTCACTTAATTGAAACACCAACTATCTAATCTTTGAACCTTGATGTAGAACAGTGCAGCATAGGAATGGGTCCTCATTGAGCTATGTTGGCTAATGGTTAAGCAATGCTTTGATTTTAAAATTCTCATCAGAGCTTTCAAATTACTTCCAGGTATTGTCCTTTCCAATCTCTGTAAACTCCCTTAGCCTTACAACTGTCCAAGACCACTTGCTCTTATAACAGTTTATACATCCCCAGCTTCCAAGACTCTGTTCTCAGAAATCTCTCTGTAAACCTTTCTGTCTGCCTTTCTCTCTTACCTCTGTTAAGGAACTGCTTAAAAGCTGATTCTTTGACCAAGCTTTTGGTCATCATTCCTAAAGTGTTCTTATTGGCTCAGGGTCAAGTTTGCTTTCCAATGCTGCAGTGATACAGCCTGTCACTCTTTTAACACGGTATATATAACTACAAATTGTCGTTATTTGAGCTTTAATCTATGTTTCTTTTGAATAGTTCTTAATGACCAATTTAAGAGCCATTAGCAGTGACCATAAAACTGATGAAATTTGTAAGTTATAGGGAGAAAGAAAAAGTGATGTGAAAAAATAACCAATGAAGAGTGGGAAAAGCTAGCACGTATTAAATTCTGACTGGCCAAGTCGTCTTTAATTTTTGGTGCATTCCAGATTGTTTACAATTGCATTAAACTTTGTCTATTTTGAATCATATCTATATGTAATACAATTCACTGTTAATTCTGATGAAAGGCATATACTTTATAAGTACTCATTATTTTTGGAATTGAAATTTCAAAATAGAGTGTTGGTTACTTCTGTGAAATATTTTATTTAAAATAATGCTCAGAGGCTCCTTCAGGAACAGGAGTCTAAATCCAACAATTGTCAGAAAGCGCGTGATTGCAGACAGCTGTGGTTTTAATGGTAAGATGTTTATCCTGTTTTCTTTGCAACGGGTAGGGTAACGTATGTAAATTGGTTTCAGTTTGGAAGAATCTAAGACTGAGCAAGCTTTTAAAAAAAATTCTGTTCAGAAGACTCCACAGTCAGGTTTAAGAGCAAGCCTAGTTTCTCTCTCAGAAGGAATTCAGGACAGTTTATGGAAAAAAAATTGCCTCAGCAGAAAAGTTTTTCATTTGTGAAATTTCTAAACCAGGAGAAACTGCTTACAAACTTGCCGGCTATTAGAACTAAGAAAGTTTAAATTCTTGATTTTGGGGAAAGTTCATGTTGGCATTCTTGGAAACGACTCAAGTTGTCTTCACAGCCCATTGCAAAGAAACTGTAATCAGCCTGGAACCCTGAAGAGTTGATATAGGAGTGTAATTTCTCTAGACTTGGTTTCTGTAATTGACAGTGTTGGGAAACAGTCCTTGTCTTGCTGTGTGTTTTGAGCTTTTCCTACCAGTCTTCTATATTTAACATTTTCAGCCTACTTTTTATATAATTTTTTTATCTGTTACGAAGAAAATATGCAGCTTTGTTTGAATATGTCTTAGTGATGATCCACCATGTTAACTAACTAAACAGAAAAGAAATCTATCAAGCCAGATTTCATCCTGGGATCTAACTAATCCACTATCACCATCCACTGGCTCTTAAAAATATTGTGATAAAATAATTATTACATATTGAACCACTGTTAATAATAATGAAATAAATTTCAGGGAAAATTTAGGCACATTGTTTTTAACTATTGTTTTCTTTTATTTTTTAGTTGTTCCTGGGGCAAGTGGATCCATTCCAGGATCTTCAAGCTGTGGTAAAATGTTAAAACTGTTTCTTACTGATGGGAAGCAGGCTGCTTTGACTGGAATTTGTATTGCCTTTCTTCGTGGTAGTGTCAGCAAAGTAATCACATCTGAAAACATATACAAGGTAAATTTTGAAAAAAAAATCATTCAGGTATTGCGATTGTTTTAGGATTTTGATCCAGTATGTCATGTCTCCAAGCCAAGATGGTTTATAGCTCAAAGGTAATAATATCCATGAACATTCTAGCATTGTTCTCTAGATGTGGAGATTGCGGTTTCAGGGTGGGGTTGCAAAGAAACCTTGGAGAGTTGCTGCAGTATATTCTGTAGATTGCGAATTGCAGCCACTGTAAACTGATATGGAGGTGAGTATATTTAGACTTATGGATTAAAATATCATGAAGAGCATTTCCTTGTATTGGATAATGTTGAACTTTCTGGATGTTGTTGGATCTGCCTCTCTCTCCCGTGAACAGTATTCCAATGCACTCCTAATTTGTGCCTTGTAAACAATGAAGAGGCTTTGGAATGTTTGGATTTGCAGTTGTACAGTGTATTTGGGATAGTTTCCTCAAACAAAATGTTGTATATCCGATCAGGGAAAAGATTATTTTTTATCTGGTGATGTGTAATGACATAGATTTAATATGTGATTTCAGAGTAAAATATCCCCTACAAATCTATGACCACAATGTGGAAGAATTTAACGTTCAGTTTGATAGGGAGGAATGTGTGTCAAAAACAATGGTGCTAAACTTTAATAAGGGTACTTACAAAGGATTGAGGGAAGGGCTAACTGGAGTGGACTGAGAAAGCAGTTTGGCAATGAAGACAGTTGAGGACAAATGGCAGATGTTTAAGAAAATAGTTCATGGCTCACAACAAAGAAACTGCTGTTGGCAATCACTGGCTAATGAGTATGACTGTCCACCTGAGACATTCTTTGTCACTGGTCAGACAAAGCTGTATCCTGTGAGAAAGAAAGATCCTGGGAAAAGGATAAGCTAATCATGGTTAACAGAGATGTTATGGATAGCACCAAATTAAAAGAAAAACCTACAAAATGGCAAAGATCAGTGGTAACCTAGGGGATTGGGAAAGTTTTTAAAAGTCAAGAAAAAAGGGCCAATAATTTTGAGGGTAAACTTATAAGTAATATCAAGTTGGATATTCAAAGCTTCTTCAAATATACAAAAAGTAAGAGAGAGGCCAAACGCAACATTGGCCCCTTAGAGAAGGAGACTAGAGGTGTAATAATGGGGAGCCAGGAAATGCCAGACAAGTTGAATAACTACTTTGCAGCTGCCTTTACAGTAGAAGACACTAATAGTGTTTCAAAATTTCCAACTAATCAAGAAGCAAAAGCAAGAGAAAATAAGTAAATATCACTAGAGAGGGAAAAAAAAGTGCTAGGGAAACTAATTGGGGCCAAATACTGATGTGGCCCTTGAACTTGAAGGGATGCATGTAAGATATTTGGATTTTTTGATACATTTGAGAAGATGCCACACATCAGGCTATTTAGAAGGGTAAGAGCCTCTGGTTTAGCTAGTATATTAGCACAGGTAGAGGACTGGCTAACTAGACATCATTCTCATACTGTAAAACTGAGAAGGCATCTCTATAATGATTGCTTAATTCTGTTGGTTCTACTTGAAGCTGACATATAGACAAATAGAACAGATTTTTTTTTCCTGCGGAACTCATGAATTTAAATGGAACCTCATGAAAAGTCTACAAGTAGAAAGATTTCCTGGCAAACCAATATACTGCTGAATACTTTTAGTGAATATCAGGGAATTGGATGTGAAAATTGATTCACTGGAGCTATTATTGGGAACTAATTTGAAGCTTAGTGACAGTCTGAAAATGATATTTGCAGACGAACCTCTAAGACACATCAGGGGATGTTCCCAAAACACATTATTCTGAAACTTGCCTGGAACACTGTTTTCAGCACCTTGGGTATTTGTAGAGGTGGAATCCTTGTCAGTATTAGTTCTGGCAAACAAATTAGCTCACTTAAATAAAATTCTCTCTATTTTAATAAATTATTTTAATTTGAATTAGTAGAGTATGTATTAAAGTCTAGCAGAGGACACTTGCATTCAAATGTGTCAATGTTCCAGATGCTCCTCAGAGCTGTTCCTTTTCTGCTGCTGTTAATTTGCCAGAAGCACAGCACAAATTCAATTTGCTTTTGTAAAGTAATGCTAATGGAGTAGGAACAAATCTGAGGAGTTTTGATCATTGTTGAGAGTCATTTCAACACAAAAACAAAAGCTGTGAATTTTGGAAATCTGAAATAAAAACAGAAAAAAATTAGAAATACTGAACTCATCTGGCATCTGTGAAGAGAAAAGCAAAGTTAGTGTTTCTAGACTGATCTTTCTAATCAGAAACAAGAAAAGATCATCAGCTTTAAAAATGAACTCTGTTTCTCTCCCAACAGGTACTGCCAGACCAATGGAGAATAATTTCGACCCTAGTGCTACCTAATTCTGTTTGACCTCAAACATAAGGCGTCAATTTCTTTTTATTTGCTCATGCAATGTTGGTATCTCTGAATAGGCTAGCATTTATTTCCCATCCCTAATTGCACATGAGAAGCAGTAATGAGTTGCCTTCTTGAACCACTCTATCACATGAGTAGAGGTGGGGTAGGAGGGAGTGGACTGAAGGGATGGGGGATGCGAGGGCATGTTGGGATTTAGGTACACTTACTGTTCAGAAGAGAATTCTAGGATTTGATCCAGTGGGGCAATGGCGATGTAGCTCCAAGTCAGGATGATGTGTGGTTTGGAGGTGAATTTATAATTGTCTGCAATATATTACAAGTTGTTTTGTTTTTTTTTCAATCTGTTTCTTTATAATGTCACAATATAAGCCGCTTATGTGTAATATCTGGGGATGAAGCCAAAAATAGAATTTATCTCTCACTTTCTTCCTATATTTTTTTTCTGTACTTCCCCAAGTCTCACATTCCGTGGGCATTTTTGCAAGATCCAGGTGTCTAGGTGAGATTTTCGCTGGGCAGTGGCGTATTGCCTATTAAGGGGGATTATGCTTGGCACATTTCACCCTGTTAATATCTTACCTTTCCAGCTGAGTAAACTAGTTGCCAAAAGTTCTTGACGTGGAAGTCAGAGTGGTTAGTAGGCAACTTCAAATTTATGCTTGCTTCAAAAGGACTTCCATGTTCGAAACAAGGCATCAACATCTCTGAGCAAGATCCATGGGCATGGGCCACACACACCCAACATCCATTGGCATTGGCATATGACATGCTAGCTTCTAAGAACCTGCATTGCACATCTCTGATTCACTCAGAAAACACTTCTGCACTTCAGTGCTATACTTTGGGTGCAACGGCAACAATTGAAATGTTGCAGCAAGGACACTGTGTGCTCAGGGACACACACCTGGTTCATGGACTGGATAAGACTACATTCCTGGGATGTTTGCTTATTCTCTTAGTGTTCCCACTTTGAGCATATCTGAATGCTTGTGGCATCCTTGCCTTTCCGTGCCTTGCCCATTGGCCAAAGGTATGAGGCTCACAGTTTGACTGTATTGCCATTACATTTAGTGAAGCCACAAAGTCAAGAAGTTTGTTATGGTTGTTAGCAATCCTCAAGCAAGTAAAAAGAGAGAGCTTTTGGTCTCAGGGGTCCTGGCACGATATGTCACTCACAGCCTTGATACCAGTCAAGGAGCTTGGACACACTTAACTGCTTGGGGGGTTCTGAGTCAGGATCTTCTTCTTGTATGGGGTGAGGAGCTGAATGTCAGAATGCTATACTCTTTCAGCCCTATTGTTGGCTGTTTTGCTCCTAAAGACAGGCAGGTTTTAAGGAAGACGGAAGGCGGTGGTACAACTGTTACTTTTGGTGCAGGTGAGGAGGCAGCACGGGGATATGCAGGGTAAGTGGCATCTGGGGTTGGAATGGGTGACTGTGAGTGTGGGAAGATGTTCCAGATAACAGGGAGAGTGATAGAGCATGAACCTTGATGGAAGCTGAAGGAAGCAGTGAAAAGGTGGTGTCATTTATGCTGACCCAGCAATAAAATTCATTGACCTTCTTCCTACTTTGTCCTTCAGACAATTGAAACTGCATCTGGCCAGCAACTTTGGACCAGACTGGCATGGTTTTCTTTTGTGATCTCTTCTGCTCGTCCTGGGGAAGGAGAACATCCTGCCTCTGCACCATCTGTCCACCAGGACCCCCAAATCCCCGCCCACATAGGACCAATTTTGCCTCTGTGTCATGTCAGGGACAAATGTCAGGAACTGTGCAGGGCAGCTGCGCAATGACAGTACTTGTCTGGGTGCACACAAACTTTTAAAGATGGTGCCAATGATACCAGTCAACTCTGGGATATACCAGCATTGGCAAGTAATTCTGGGGATGGTGGATGATGGAATGCTTGTTGAGTTTCTCCAGCATTTTTTGAGTTAATGAGGCAGCTTTGGTAAGATACATCAAGAGATCTTGCTGGCCTCGCAGAGAGGAACTCTCCATGAGGCCTCACTAACTTGATACTAAGTCAAAACAAATGAGATTTAGCACCCCTGTCTCTCTTTTGCTTTCTGCTTTTAATTGATTCTGTCTTCCTCTTTATTTCCTCCATATGGCTCACATAGTTTTATTGTCCAATTTGTAGCCATTCTCTCACTGTCCCTCCTCTCTTAAATAATAACTTGAATTTACATATCCCCTTTAATGTAATAAATCATCCCAAACCCCTATCTCCTTTCATTTTCTCTTCATGAGTTTGAAGTATTAACTGAATTGTGGTATATTTTATATAGCAAGGCTCAAAATGGGTGGGTTTTTTTTGTATTAATTGATGGTGTCTTGTTCCTTTTAAGTAAGTGTATTTTCTATTTCCTAGGAAGTAAGTTTCAGTGTCTTGGATGCTGGAAGGATTGGATTGTTGAAATCTATTGAACTACTGTTGGGTGATGCATTTCTACCAGTGCTGAAGAATATGAATCAAGGATGGGGACAGTTGAACAAACCTGAATCCATGAAAATTAGACAAGAATTTCTGAATTCTCTACATGAGTTTGTCAATGCACTGTCTGCAGCACAGCAGAGTCTGGCCAAAGAGGTAAAAGGCCTAAATGAAAAGTTTTTTGCCCACTTTGCAGAACAAATAATGCAACGGTGAAATGTTACCTGGATAAATTTGCAAAGGCAGTTTCCTTTGTAAATAGGAAATGAGAGTGGAAGATAGGTATGGTCAGCCAAAGGAAAGAGGTGAGCTAGGAAGAGAGGTTGAAGAAGCAGAAAGGGAAATGACAATACTGCGAAACAGAATATGTGTGGAAGAGACATGTACAGAGAGAAGAAGGAGATAGGAAATTTCAGAGCATTTCTTTCCTTGCATGATTGAGGAATCATGGAATGCTTTTCTTCCAAAGAACAATTGAGATAGAGATCATTCCCTAATTGATTGGAGAAATTGATAAATATTTAAAGGAGTAGAATGAGACACATCTGTGGAGAAAGAGTAGAGTACGGGCTTTGGTAAAGAGTGGTGTTACCATAATAGGTAGAATGTCCACTTCTTGTACTGTAATTATCTATGGCCCACTCCACAAATGTATACTGTTTAGTGGCTGGGGTGTTGTAACATAGCGGTTGTCAGTGGATTAGTAATCCAGAAGTCTGGAGTAAGCCAAATGCCAGCAAATGAGACTAGTTCAGATTGGGATATCTGGTCAATGCGGATGAGTTGGAGCAAAAAAGTTTGTTTCTGTGTTACATGACTCTGTGACTAAATGATTTAGAGACTTGATCTTAAACCCCATCATAGAGGCTTGGGCATTTAAATTCAGTTAAACAAATTGAAATGAAAGGATAATATTGATAATTGTTATAAAAATTCATCTGGTCCAATAATGTTTTTAGGGAAGGAAATCTGCCATCTTCCAGGGGTGTGACTCTAGATGCAGAGAAATGTAATTGACTCTTGCCTGGCAACTTAAATGGGCTATCAATCCACTCAGTTACACTTGTTACCATCTTCTCAAGGGCAGTTGGAGATACGCAGTAAATACAGTCCTTACCAGATATACAAGCATTTGGAAATGAATGAAAAATCTCAATCTTGATTGATAAACCATTTTTGTTCCACTGAATTGTGCAGAATGCTCTTTATTTGTCTGTTCTGGAATTTCTGCTAATTTCAGACCACTCCTTAGATGACATCTCCATCCTGGGCCTCCTTCATTGCCACAACGATGCCACCCAGAGGTTGCAGGAACAGTACCTTATATTTTGCTTGGAAACCCTGCAGCTCAATGGCATCAATGTGGACTTCACAAGCTTCAAAATCTCCCCGCCCCCGACTGCATCCAAAAACCAGCCCAGATTATCCCCATCTCCCTAATCTGTCCGTCTTCTCTCCCACCAATCCATTCCTCCCATGCTAAACCCCACCCCCACCTCCTACCTGCCATCCTCATCCCCACTTCTTGACCTGTCCATCCTCCCTTGACTGACCAACCCCCATCCTAATTACCCACCTAAACTCACCTTTACTGGTTCTATCCCCACCTCCTTGACTTGTCCGTCTCTTCTCCACCTATCTGCTCCTTTATCCATCTTCCATCTGCCTCTCCCTCTCTCTCTATTTATTTCAGAATCCCCTTCCCCTCCCCCATTTCTGAAGAAGGGTCCAGACCTGAAATGTCAGCTTTCCTGCTCCTCTGATGCTGACTGTGTTCATCTCACTCCTCACCTTCTTATTTCAGATTTTCCAGCATCGGCTGTTCCTACTATCCCAGAGGGATGTTTAATTTGTTTCGCTGTTTTTAGGTTCGATTAGAGCAATGTACTTTGGAAGAGTTGACGAACTCGAAAGGACCATCAGATTTTGGTATAATTTCTCCAGAAATGTTGAAACAAGCTGAAGAATGCCTGAAAATTTGGATGAAGCAAATTGAGCAGGTCTGGAATGGGGTTTTGTTTTAGCGCTTACAGATTGCGACCCTTTTTACGCAGGCATCAATAAAAACAGGACTGGCCTGAGGGTTTTTGCACCCTAGGTCAACTGTAACTTTGGCACAGCCCTCCCCTTATGTCACCACAGAGAAAAATGAGAACCCTAGAAAAAAAAAATTGCTATCATCTACTTAGCATTTGAAAGGGTAAATTTGGCACCCCTTAAAACCTGATGGCTGAGTTGTAAACCTAGTTCACTTGTATGGTTGGATCAGCCCTGAATGAGAAATTGTACTGACTGACAACTAGAAGATGTTTTTTGGGCCATATTCAATGTGTCAGAATGTCAGGAGGACCAAATGGGAAGTGCGTTGAGCCACAAATGTAAAATGCCTCTTGCTAATTTCTCCAGCTCAGGAAATGTGGTACATCGTGAACTGACACATACTTTAGACTTCAGTTCACTATTTAAAAGCCTGCTTCTAGTATAACTTTGCATTACGTTCCTATTTTCATTCAAGTTGGTGGACACGTGAAGGTTGTGGAAAATGTGCCAGGTAAGTTCCTTCAGATTTGTCAACTTTAAGGAAATAATTAGATGGAAACTTGACAAATATGTCAATATATAAACTTTCGGTAAGCTGAGTTGTTATTTTTTTATCAGTTCTGGACTATTAGGATCCCTACAAAAATACAATATGCAACACACAATCAACAACTATCTGCAGTAAACCAAACTGTAATGAGTACTAAAATGTTCTTTTGTGTGGATGGTTTGAAAATGGAATAACTTCTGCTGCTAATAATCTTTTCATCTCAGGTACTTACTGAAAGTGAACAGGTGCGGAAGGAGGTTGATGACATTGGACCACGAGTCGAGTTGGAATATTGGAAGCACCGTCTGACTAGATTCAATTACCTGAGCCAAGAGATTCAGCGAGGAGATATTAAAACCATTCTTGGAATCCTCACAGCTGCTAAATCAAAGCTGTTGAAGGTCTGAAGAAAAACATCCTTACCCATTTAGGCTTTTAGCTCATGTACAATTATTAAAAATTTTACTAGACATATTTCAGTTCAATGCAGAGTTTAATGTCAATGAATGTAACGAAGAGTTCTGGTATTGTTTTGGCATTTTACTCAGGTTTGTCAGGCATCAAACATGTTCGGGTTTTCTTTGCAAGTTCTAAAAGCACATTGTCTCTCTGAGAGTATTTCCTCAGCCACAGAAAGTAGGCAATTCAGGAGAATAAGTGTCAAAATTTTCTCTGTTTTGGATGAGAGGGAAATATCTAATAGTGTCCAGACTGTGACTTATAGATTTATATCCGTTCTCAAATAGATATTGTCATAGAATCATACAAAATGAAAGAGGCCTTACAGCAGCCTCTACTGTACTCCCTGTATGCTCACAACCACGTGGCCAAATTTCATCCAGACATCATGTACAAGCTTGCTGACGACACCACCATTGTAGGCCAGATATCAAACAATGACAAGTCAGAATACAGGAAGGAGGCAGAATGCTTGGTGTTGTGATGCAGAGATAACAATCTCCCCCTCAATGACAGCAAAACTAAAAAACAAGTCATTGCCTTCGGGAAGAAAGGAGGAGGACACGCCCCTATCTACATCAGTGGGACTGAAGTAGAGAGGATCGAGAGTGTCAAATTCCGAGGATTGACAATAACCAACAATTTGGCTTGGCCATCTTATATAGATGCAATGGTCAAGAAGTTACTACAACGCCTCTTCTTCCTCAGGATACTTAGAAAATTCGACCCATGCATAAGGACCCTCACCAACATTTACATTGCACCATAGAAAGCATTCTATCAGGCTGCATCACAGCTTTATACAATGACTGCTCTGCCCAGGGCTGTAAAAAACTACAGAAAGTTGTGAACACCAAGCAAGCCAACCTCCCATCCATGAACTCTATTGACACTTCTTGTTGTTGTGGAAAGGCAGTCAACACAATCAAAGACCCCTCCCACCCTGGTTCAACTCTCTTCCAACCTCTTCTGTCAGGCAGAAGATACAAAAGCTTAAACTCACATACCAACAGCTTGAAGAACAGCTTCTTCCCCGCGATTATTAGTCTGCTGAATTGACCTCTCTAATTTCGAATCCAATGTTGATTTTGCTTTTGTGCATCTTCTGTGCAGCCATAACCTTGTGTGCCTTGCTCTGTCTAAACACCCTATGATGTGAGTGTCCTTGGATGTTATCATCTGCCTGTACTGCACACAAAACAAAACTTTTCACCGTACTTATGTACTTGTGACAACAATAAATCAGATCGAATCAGCTCATCGAGTCTGTACCAACAAATAAACTAATCTAAACTTACGCTAGTCCCACTTTCCAGCACTTGACCCATAGCATTGAATGTTATGACAGTTTAAGTGCTCATCCAAGTAATTTATAAAGTTTGTGAGGTTTTCCATCTCAACTACAGTCCCAGGAAGTGCATTCCAGGTTCTCTGTGTTCCTCTTACCATTCATTTAAATATTCCCTTGTTTTGTTATTACTTCTTCTAAAGTTGTTCATCTCACACTTACCAGTGTTAAATTCCATGCGTTGTCTGATTTCTTTCTGCTGATGTTGATGAGCTTTTCCAGGAATTTCTGTTTTTGTTACTGATTCTCCACACCCATCCAACCTCCCACCATTGCTGCTACCACCACCACCTCCTTCTCCCTTGCCTCAACCTTATTGCTATGCATTGTCCAACTGGGAACATGGAGCTCCTGATAGCATCCTGAAGGCACAAACACATCCATTATATCAACATGGCAACTCATGGACCAGAAGAGTGTTTAGCCTGAGAAAAATTAACATCTAAACAACAAAGTAATTCAAGAAAAGTGCCTGCTACTAATTTGATTTGAAATAGATACAGCTTTAATATTTTTTGGTTTTCTCATGATAAAATAATAGTCCTATGGCCATTTGTATTAGTTTTGGAGGGAAATTTAGAGTTTTGAGATTTTTAAAAAATAATTGTTGTCCTTAAACCTCAAACAGTTAATGCAATTAGTGTTATTTGTTGTTGTGACATACCAATGGGTGCAATTAATGTTTTTATTAAAACAGTGCATGCCAAAAGCTGCTCTGTTCTGTCAATATTTTGTCACTTGATGAGCATTAGACGCTTTGCATTAACAGCTAGCTCTGCAAAAATTCCTGGTCGTATGGATGTTCTTTGTATGTCAAGTTATAAACTTACAAATCTGCTGATGATCTCTCAGACATATTTTTGACTTGTATTACATGCAATGAAGTTGACACAATGCTTTGAATTAAATTGATTTCAAGTAAATATTTTACAAAATAATATGGATGAGTTAATTTGGAAAACATCTGAATGACTAATTGCAGACCTGGAAGGAATTGGATAAATGGCTTACAGATGTATCTAATGAAGCCAAAGACAATGTGAAATATCTCAACACGCTGGATCGATTCTGTGACCCTCTCTATAACAATGACCCCGTGAGTACTATTTTCCACTTTCAGAGGATTGCCAATCACAATCAGTTTGCCAATCTACTTATTCATTTTTTTTTATTAAGAGAAAGCTCTGGATTTCTGACAAGAGATTGTAATCAGGACTTGTTCAGAAATGCAGAACATACTTTAATTATGACAAGTATCTTTTGGAGCAGGATAGTCTGAAGAAGGCAAACCACACCCCCTTTTTCACTTATGCCACATTCTTAAATGTCCACAGATAGGAGCTGTCAAAGTGTCTGTGAAAGGGTCAAGGTGCCATGTAAGCAAGGCCAAAGCACAAGTTGGGAAAGGGACCAAGTAAGTAATGGAATATTTAGGGTAGACCAAGCTGGTGAGAGATAGGGGTGATGTTAGGGTCCTAGGGGGCAGGGAAGGGTTGGGATTGGGCAATGGGGGGGAAGAGGGGGCTGTGAAGTCAGTGTCTGAGGGATTTAAGGGGTCTGAGGGAGATGTTGTTGGGAGTGTGTGTGATAATTTGGGATGTCAATGTAATAGTTACTCAGGAGTTAGGCCAGATTTTTATTTGTCCAATTTTTCCAAAGTAACTGTTTACTTAACATCAGTGGAACCTCCAAAACTTTTCATTTTAAATGGATACTTCCAGAGAATTCCTGGGGAATTTGGATTCTTAAATTTCTCTGTTACTTCCCTTGTGGCTTTCTACACCAGGGATTCTGCAGGATCCCGATGTACAATTTCCAATTCCGTTTCAGAATTGACTATCTGACTGTTGGAAAGTAAGAAAATGTGAAATATTGAAAGTCTATTCAGAAGTTAATGACCATTCTCCCTTAATCCAGATTGAAATGCTTAAAGCTATTCCAGGACTTGTGAATACTATCAGGATGATACATACAATTTCCATGTACTACAACACATCTGAAAAGATGACTTCTCTATTTACCAAGGTAAAGTTTATTTTTTTGTAAGTATTTGTTGGGGTCTTCTACAATAATATCACTAGTATTATGGTTAAAAATAATGAAATCCCAATTCTCTTGCACCTGTTTTTATTTACCTTACAAGAGCACAGTGATAAATGACTTGAAATAGGATTTATATCTAATCCTGGAACAATTTGGTGGAACACCACACTTAATGTTTATGGATGATCTAAAAAAAAATTGAGGAAGCTGTGGATAGTGAAGAGTATTTCCAGAGGATATAACAGGATCTAGATAGGCTTGAAACTTAGAAGGAGAAATGGCAGGTAGAGTTTAATTTGGATGAATGTAAGATGATACATTTTGGAAGGTCAAATGCCGGAGGCAGAACCCTTAGTAGCATCAATATACCGAGGGATCTAGGTGTACAGATCCACAGCTCTCTGAAAGTGGTAACACAAGTGGATAAGGTAGTCAATAAGGCACATGGCATGCTTGCTTTCATTGGCCAGCATAGGGCATAAAAATTGGCAAGACATTGCAACTGTAAAGAAATTTAGTTAGGTTACATTTAGAATACTGTATGCAGTTCCGGTCACCACATTACCAGAAGGATGTGGCAGCTTTGGAGAAGGGACTGAAACGGTTTACCAGGATGTTGCCTTGTTTGGAGGATATTAACTATGAGGAGAGATTGGGCAAACTTGATTTGATTTCACCTGAACATCAGAGCCTGAGGAGCATCCTGATCAAAGTTTATAAAATTGAGTGGCTTGGATTGTTGGAGTCTTTTTCCCAGGTAGAAAGGTAAATTTCTGGGGGACCTAGGTTTAAGGTAAATTTAAACGAGATGTGAGAAGCAAGTTTTTAACACAGCGGGTGGTAACTGCCTGGAATGCGTCGCTACGGGAGATGGTAGAAACAGATACAATAACAATGTTTAACAGACATCTTGACAGATACATAAATAGGCTGGGAGTAGAAAGATATAAGCTGCAGAACGACAAGAATTTTTTAGTTTTGAAAGCTGTGTGTTGGTGCAGGCTTGGTGGGTTGATGGGCTAGTACCCATGCTGTTCTTTGTTCTCTGTAGCATCCAGACAGAAAAAGCCACATGCTTATCTTTTGGGTTGTGCATCTTCATCGTTCCTGGAAACAAGACCGGGAAGGACCAGCACAGGAAAGGTTAATCTGGCAGAAACTAAATTGACGAAACTGAAAATGAAGAAACTGTTTAATAGGTAGCAGTAAGAATCATATTTGGAGTCATACAACCAAAGAGCACAGAAGGAGGCCATTTGGCCAATTTGTGATTGCTGTCTTTCAAAGACTTATCAACTTTGTCCAATCCCTATGCTGTTTCCCTATTTGTATTTGAAAATTTATTATTTTTGTTTTATCAAGTTACTGCTGAAGTTTTCAGATATCGCATTATACTTCATTTTGCTGTGTAGAAGAAATTTCTGATCCTTTCTCCTCTGGTTCTTAATATTGGTGCAGTCTGTTTACCAAACTCCTCTGAGTGAAAAATTTATCCCACCTAAGTAACTAACCTTTTTAATTTTGAGCATCACTATTACATCTCCGATAAATTTTCTGACAAATAGAGTATTTGAAAGAAAATACGCAGTTTAATGATTTCAGCAGTGAAAACATTGTTTTTGTAATTTGTAAAAGAGCAAATATTGGGTGGGATTTTCCAATTGAAGAAGTGTTCTGCTTGGGCACATGTGCAAGAGTAAATCTCTTAAGTCATCTCCACATGTGATCTCTCTCTGTATCACCCTGCCCTTCTGGGTTTCATTGTGGTGGGTTCAGTTTCTTTGGATCTTTTGAAAAACCTATTAATAATAAATTTTTAAAAAAACTAGATACTGTCTTAGCTCTTAATTCGTCATTGAACATAAAGGGAACATATTTCCTGTCCTGTTGCCCACTTGCCAGAGTCACCAGGTGCACAGTGCAGAGCAAGCTGAGAAAGTTTTGGTCAGAAAAATTGAAAAGCTTCATCCAAGCCAGAGTAAGAGTCTGCCATTCAAAACACATTCTTTGAATGGATGCCATACTTCTTGACAGGTGATTGCCACATTCTTGAAAGACGCTTCATCTGTCTCGCAGTTCACTCACCTTCAGCTGCACTTTGCTGCTGTCAGTCCTCACACCAGCTGTTATCTCCTTGGCTGCATTTGCCTCCCTAGGGCAATGGTTATAAACAACAAGATACACTTGGAAGGAGGTTATTTCTGCTCCCCTCCCCAAGCTCTAGAAGTAAAAGCAGAGAATCAGTTCTCCTGGTGTTTCTGAAAACTGGTGCATCAGGAAATGCAGGCTGTCATGGCAGTTTGCTGCTGATATTTGCCAAACCCTATAGTAAGACCTCATATGCAATGAAGGAGATAGATATGAATTCTAAGTAGGCTGAGAAGGTGCCTGCCTTTGAAGGGACATCAACGGATAGTACTCCAGGTTGCTGCTTTATACCAAACCCGAGTTCTTTCTTCTTTGGGAAGCATAGAGGTATTTGTCAGCAGTAATCTGTATGGATAGGGGAGCAGGACAATGTTTTGCAAAGTGATTGTGAGGTATAGGAACAGGGGTAGGCCATACAGCATTTGATATGATGATGGCTGATCATCCAACTCAGTACCCTGTTCCCATTTTCTCCCTATATCCCGTGATCCTTTTAGGTCTAAGAACCATATTGAACTCCTTCTTCAAAGTGTTCAGCGTTACGGCCTCACCCACTTAGTGGTGGAGAATTCCACAGGCTCACCAGCCTCTCTGGGTGAAGAAATTTCTCCTCGTCTCGGTTCTAAATGGCCTACCTGTAAGGAGATGAAAACTGAACACAATACTTCGGGTGTTATTACCTTGGCACTCCACCTCCACCTGGAAACATTTTGTCCAAACTTCTACCAGCTACAACAGTGGGATTTGAACCTGTGACTCTAAATCATTAACCAGGGTCACTGGATTAACTTCCAATGACATTACCATGACACCATCACCACATCATATAGATGTAAGAGGGCAATAGGATGAGGGCGAGTGTGAATGTTGTGTGCTCTCCTGGAGATGAATGGAATGAATAGAGCTAAAAGGTGGGTTGTACTATTTCTATTGTTCAAGAGAATACATGGAAAAGAAAAATCAACCTTTGGGGCTTGGCTGTTAAGTGTTCAACCATGGTCATGCTATCCTGAGATCCTGGATGACCTTGATACACGAGTTTCAGGTTGGAATATCTGTCGTCATGTCGCTGGTTTCTTCAGCACTTTGCATTGTTGCCTCTTAACTGTCTTTGGGAGAACATGCCTTATTGCAGCTCCTCCGATCTTGCAGCAGTACTTCCAAGATGTCCTTACCATTCTGTGTTACTGCAGTGTCAGAAATCCAAGTGCTGGTGAACTATTTTCAGCCTGCCACTGTCCCTTTTATTATAAATCCTTATTTTGACAGAAAAGATGCATTATTCTACCCACCCTCCTTGACTGCTCAGGGATTCTAGAAGCTCATGCTGTAGCTAGCAAATAGCCTCAGTAAATCCAGTCCAGCATTCAGCGTGTTCCCAACCCTCCAATGGGTCTCCCTTTTGGCCAGGAATTAGATAAGGAAAATTCCATCATTGCCTTATACTGCGTGGAAATTTGTTTGACTACCTTTTGAAGGTGAAGGAACATGCATGTCAGGGGATGAGCTTGCTTTCAAAGATCTATGTAAAATTACATTTAGACCAATGCATATTAAATATTATTATTTCAGATCACAAATCAGATGATTACTGCATGCAAGGCATATATTACCAATCATGGGACTGTTACTATATGGGATTTGACCCCAGACGCTGCAGTTAACAAGCTGAGAGCCTGTATTAGGCTTAATCAGGTAATTGATTAGGACTGCGGGAAATATATTCAATCATAATGTTGTGTTCCCCTTTAGTTTGATTTGCTACATCCAGTAGAAGTGTGTTTTTCTTCTCTGATTTTTCATTGATTGTTGGTTGCCTATGAAAATCAATAATCCCATTCTAAATTAGGGGAAAAAATCTACTTGCTATTCTTTCACTCTTCTTGCTTTGTGTGATTGCCCTCATTGTCAAATTGTCCTTGACTGACTCCTGCATTTAGTTATTTGGCTCAATTCGATACATTTATTGGATGATTTTCCAGGGTCTGCCCCTTGATGTATTAGGTTGGCTGTGGGTAGCAAGCAATGGAACTTCCATTTTGATTTAGTCCTGTCACTCACATCACCCTTGCCTTGCATGGCCTGTGTCGTCTTTAGCAGGCTTTACACATAAATTAATCAATTAGAAAACACGCAATTTCCTGGTGCTGATCAATAGGTGGAAAAAAATACCAAGGGTGATGCAGTGATGAGGGAAAAAATAGCTTTGGAAAATTGAGAATTGTGGAGCACATCATTTGACACAGAACTTGTCCAGTTTGTTGTTCTTTAATTTAAAAAGTAAAATAATGATTAATTTCAACATTTTGAGAAGCAGGAAAATCATGTGGACTAATTGGGGGTTATTTTGGATAGAGGGTCAAAACAAAAATAAATGATTGCAATATTATTGAAATTAGCTTGTTTGAAAGTCTAGGATTAGCGTGAAACCTTTTTTTAAAAGGCTGCTTGCTATAATTTGGATTTTCTTGGAAACGTTAAATGAGAAGCCTACAAATTTGATATTCCAAGTATACATTCCCTGCAATTATGGAACATTTGTGGACTTCACTCAGCCACTTCCACTGAAGACCCTGTGGAATTCAGTCTGTCATACAGTGGCATGTGTCGGATGGCTCAGGGACCAAGATAAAGACTGGACGGATTCTCAGTATTGGAGTTCCTGGTGCAGGAGGTCTCAAAGAGGAAGGATGTCCTGTGTTACGAGACTCAAGCAACTTCATCCCCTCCCCCCACTGCACCACACAACCAGCCCAGCTCTTCCCCCCCACCCACTGCATCCCAAAACCAGTCCAACCTGTCTCTGCCTCCCTAACCGGTTCTTCCTCCCACCCATCCCTTCCTCCCACCCCAAGCCGCACCCCCAGCTACCTACTAACCTCATCCCACCTCCTTGACCTGTCCGTCTTCCCTGGACTGACCTATCCCCTCCCTACCTCCCCACCTACACCCTCTCCACCTATCTTCTTTACTCTCCATCTTCGGTCCGCCTCCCCCTCTCTCCCTATTTATTCCAGTTCCCTCCCCCCATCCCCCTCTCTGATGAAGGGTCTAGGCCCGAAACGTCAGCTTTTGTGCTCCTGAGATGCTGCTTGGCCTGCTGTGTTCATCCAGCCCCACATTTTATTATCTTGGAATCTCCAGCATCTGCAGTTCCCATTATCTCCTCAACTTACTATCTTGTCTCATCCTGCAGTAACTAGTGTTGTTCTGCATGTCCTCATGCACTTTTCCAATTCCTCAGCCCAGCGCCCCTAACTACAACCTATTTCTAAACACTCCTAATGAGACCCATAAGTTGTCCGATAATTCAACAGAGAACTTCCAGAATAAATGTTCCTTGAGTGTTGGTGCATTTTTGAAAAAGTGTTCCAGAAGGTTTCCTGACGTGTTCAAAGGTCCTTTTCACAGTTCCAGTAACAACTGAACGTGAAATGGTGAATAACCATTTGACTAGCACTTGAAATTGACATAATGTCATGCTTACTTCCAAACATCTGGCCATGAGGAGTAGGTGTTAATTGATGTGTTATGAAAGTAAGAATTAGGAGCAAAAATAGGCCATTTGTCTTCTTGAGCCTGCTCCACTATTCACTTAGATCATAGCTGATCTGATTACTCCACATTCCCACCCACTCCTGATAAACTTTCACCCCCGTACTTATAAAAAAATTATCTACCTCTGCCTTAAAAATATTTGAAGATTCTGCTTCTGCTGCCTTTTGAAGAAAATGGTTCCAAAGATTCATGACCCTTTGTGATGAAAAAAATCTTCTCCTTTGTTTAAAATGGGCAGCCTCTTTATCCCTAAACAGTGACACCTGGTTCTAGATCATTCCACAAGAGGAAACATCATTTCCACATGTGCACTTTGAAGCCACCTCAGAATCTTGTGCTTACATCAAATTGCCTCCAACTCTTCGAAACTCTAATGGATGCTAGGCTAGCCTGTCTAACCTTCTGTCATATGACAATCTCTCACTCCGGGTATTGGTCTAGTAAACTTCTTCTGAATTGCTTCCTATACATACTTAAGTAAGGAAATTAATAATGTATACTGTATTCCAGATGTGTACTAGTGCTGTCATAATTGAATCATAACCTTCCTACTTCTGTATTCAACTCTCCTTGCAATAAACAATAATATTCTATTAGCATTCCTAATTAATTGCTGTAGCCTGACACCAACATTTTGTGATTCATGAACTAGGATGACCAGATCCTTCTGCTTCTCCGTGCTCTGCAATTCTCAAAATTTAGATAATATGCTTTTTTATTCTTCCTGCCAAAATGGAAAATTTCATATTACCTGATCTTTACCAATTCATTTAACTTATCTATTTCTTTGTAGCCCCCTTACGTCATCTCCACAACTTGCTTTCCTCTTACCTTTGTGTCATCAGAAGATTCCGCAAATATACTTTCATCCAAGCCATTGATATAAATTATAAATGGTTGAAGCATCAGCACGGATCCCTCTGACACATCACTTGTTGACCAACCAAAAATTGACCTATATATGCTTGATGTCCATTTTATTTTTGCAAGTTAACCAATCTTCTGTCAGTTGCTGCCTATGTCATTTATTTTCTGAAATAATGCTTGATGTGAAACATTATCAAATACCTTTTAGCCATAAGTTGCCCTTTATCCACAGCACATGTTCCTGGTGTAATGTCATAACATATTGCACAGGAGACTTGGCTTAGTAACAGGAGACAGAAGGCAGTGGTAGAAGGCTGTTTGTGTGACTGGAGTCTGATGTGCAGCGGTCTACCACATGGTTCAGTGCTAGGCCCCTTGTTGTTTGAAATATTCATAAATAAGAGATGATAATGTGGGAGGAATGATCAATAGTTTGTGAATGACAAGATTATTGGGTTGTTGACAGTGAGGAATAAGGTATTAGGCTAAAGGAAGATATTGACAGATTGGGCAGATCAGTGGAGGATGAAATTTAACCTTGGTAAATGTGAGGTGATGCACTTTGGAAGAAGGAACAAGTCAAGGGAATACTCAATGAATGGCAAGACACTAGGAAGGTGCAGAGGGACTTTGGATGCTTGTCCTCAGATTCCTGAAGGTGGCAAAACAGATCAATAGAGCAGTTAAGAAAGCATATAGGATGCTTGCCTTTAACAGATGTGGAATAGGTTGTAAGAACAGGGAGGTCATGTTGGAACTTTGGCCAGGCCACAGCTATAGAGCTGTGTCAGTTTTGGTCACCACACAATAGAAGGATGCGATTTCACCGAGGGATTGCAAAGGAGGTTCACGGGAATGTTGCCGAGGATGGAGCATTCGGTTATAAAGAGAGGCTAGGTAAACGAGGAATATTTTCTTTGGAGTAGAGAAGGTTGATAGGGGACATGATAGAAGTGCATAAATCATGAAGATCTTAGAAAGTAGTCGTTCCTTTTAGTTAAAGGGTCAAAAACAAGGGGGCATAATTTTAAAGATAATGGGAACTGCAGATGCTGGAGAATTCCAAGATAATAAACTGTGAGGCTGGATGAACACAGCAGGCCAAGCAGCATCTCAGGAGCACAAAAGCTGACGTTTCGGGCCTAGACCCTTCATCAGAGAGGGGGATGGGGAGAGGGAACTGGAATAAATAGGGAGAGAGGGGGAGGCGGACCGAAGATGGAGAGTAAAGAAGATAGGTGGAGAGAGTATAGGTGGGGAGGTAGGGAGGGGATAGGTCAGTCCAGGGAAGACGGACAGGTCAAGGAGGTGGGATGAGGTTAGTAGGTAGCTGGGGTGCGGCTTGGGGTGGGAGGAAGGGATGGGTGAGAGGAAGAACAGGTTAGGGAGGTAGAGACAGGTTGGACTGGTTTTGGGATGCAGTGGGTGGGGGGGAAGAGCTGGGCTGGTTGTGTGGTGCAGTGGGGGGAAGGGACGAACTGGGCTGGTTTAGGGATGCAGTAGGGGAAGGGGAGATTTTGAAACTGGTGAAGTCCACATTGATACCATATGGCTGCAGGGTTCCCAGGCGGAATATGAGTTGCTGTTCCTGCAACCTTCGGGTGGCATCATTGTGGCAATGCAGGAGGCCCATGATGGACATGTCATCTAGAGAATGGGAGGGGGAGTGGAAATGGTTTGCAACTGGGAGGTGCAGTTGTTTATTGCGAACCGAGCGGAGGTGTTCTGCAAAGCGGTCTCCAAGCCTCCGCTTGGTTTCCCCAATGTAGAGGAAGCCGCACCGGGTACAATGGATGCAGTATACCACATTGGCAGATGTGCAGGTGAACCTCTGCTTAATGTGGAATGTCATCTTGGGGCCTGGGATAGGGGTGAGGGAGGAGGTGTGGGAGCAAGTGTAGCATTTCCTGTGGTTGCAGGGGAAGGTGCCGGGTGTGGTGGGGTTGGAGGGCAGTGTGGAGCGAACAAGGGAGTCACGGAGAGAGTGGTCTCTCCGGAAAGCTGACAGGGGTGGGGATGGAAAAATGTCTTGGGTGGTGGGGTCGGATTGTAAATGGCGGAAGTGTTGGAGGATGATGCGTTGTATCGGGAGGTTGGTAGGGTGGTGTGTGAGAACGAGGGGGATCCTCTTAGGGCAGTTGTGGCGGGGGCGGGGTGTGAGGGATGTGTTGCGGGAAATACGGGAGACGCGGTCAAGGGCGTTCTCGATCACTGTGGGGGGAAAGTTGCGGTCTTTAAAGAACTTGGACATCTGGGAGGTGCGGGAGTGGAATGTCTTATCGTGGGAGCAGATGCGGCGGAGGCGGAGGAATTGGGAATAGGGGTTGGAATTTTTGCAGGAGGG
Organism: Stegostoma tigrinum; assembly: GCF_030684315.1. Taxonomy (NCBI): domain Eukaryota; kingdom Metazoa; phylum Chordata; class Chondrichthyes; order Orectolobiformes; family Stegostomatidae; genus Stegostoma; species Stegostoma tigrinum. The sequence goes on from NC_081369.1 coordinate 19,515,151, forward strand.
TGGGTGGGAGGAGGTGTATTCTAGGTAGCTGTGGGAGTCGGTGGGCTTGAAATGGACATCAGTTACAAGCTGGTTGCCTGAGATGGAGACTGAGAGGTCCAGGAAGGTGAGGGATGTGCTGGAGATGGCCCAGGTGAACTGAAGGTTGGGGTGGAAGGTGTTGGTGAAGTGGATGAACTGTTCGAGCTCCTCTGGGGAGCAAGAGGCGGCGCCGATACAGTCATCAATGTACCGGAGGAAGAGGTGCCTCCCACTTCCTACAGACTAAGGGGGTGGCCATGGGCTCCCGCATGGGCCCCAGCTATGCCTGCCTCTTTGTTGGTTATGTGGAACAGTCCCTCTTCCGCACCTACACAGGCCCCAAACCCCACCTCTTCCTCTGGTACATTGATGACTGTATCGGCGCCGCCTCTTGCTCCCCAGAGGAGCTCGAACAGTTCATCCACTTCACCAACACCTTCCACCCCAACCTTCAGTTCACCTGGGCCATCTCCAGCGCATCCCTCACCTTCCTGGACCTCTCAGTCTCCATCTCAGGCAACCAGCTTGTAACTGATGTCCATTTCAAGCCCACCAACTCCCACAGCTACCTAGAACACACCTCCTCCCACCCACCCTCCTGCAAAAATTCCATCCCCTATTCCCAAATCCTCCGCCTCCGCCGCATCTGCTCCCACGATAAGACATTCCACTCCCGCACATCCCAGATATCCAAGTTCTTTAAGGACCGCAACTTTCCCCCCACAGTGATCGAGAACGCCCTTGACCGCGTCTCCCGTATTTCCCGCAACACATCCCTCACACCCCGCCCCCGCCACAACTGCCCTAAGAGGATCCCCCTCGTTCTCACACACCACCCTACCAACCTCCGGATACAACGCATCATCCTCCGATACTTTCGCCATTTACAATCCGACCCCACCACATTTTTCCATCCCCACCCCTGTCTGCTTTCCGGAGAGACCACTCTCTCCGTGACTCCCTTGTTCGCTCCACACTGCCCTCCAACCCCACCACACCCGGCACCTTCCCCTGCAACCGCAGGAAATGCTACACTTGCCCCCACACCTCCTCCCTCACCCCTATCCCAGGCCCCAAGATGACATTCCACATTAAGCAGAGGTTCACCTGCACATCTGCCAATGTGGTATACTGCATCCATTGTACCCGGTGCGGCTTCCTCTACATTGGGGAAACCAAGCGGAGGCTTGGAGACCGCTTTGCAGAACACCTCCGCTCGGTTCGCAATAAACAACTGCACCTCCCAGTTGCAAACCATTTCCACTCCCCCTCCCATTCTCTAGATGACATGTCCATCATGGGCCTCCTGCACTGCCACAATGATGCCATCCGAAGGTTGCAGGAACAGCAACTCATATTCCGCCTGGGAACCCTGCAGCCTAATGGTATCAATGTGGACTTCACCAGTTTCAAAATCTCCCCTTCCCCTACTGCATCCCTAAACCAGCCCAGTTCGTCCCCTCCCCCCACTGCACCACACAACCAGCCCAGCTCTTCCCCCCCACCCACTGCATCCCAAAACCAGTCCAACCTGTCTCTGCCTCCCTAACCGGTTCTTCCTCTCACCCATCCCTTCCTCCCACCCCAAGCCGCACCCCCATCTACCTACTAACCTCATCCCACCTCCTTGACCTGTCCGTCTTCCCTGGACTGTCCTATCCCCTCCCTACCTCCCCACCTATACTCTCTCCACCTATCTTCTTTACTCTCCATCTTCGGTCCGCCTCCCCCTCTCTCCCTATTTATTCCAGTTCCCTCTCCCCATCCCCCTCTCTGATGAAGGGTCTAGGCCCGAAACGTCAGCCTTTGTGCTCCTGAGATGCTGCTTGGCCTGCTGTGTTCATCCAGCCTCACAGTTTATTATCTTGGCATAATTTTAAAGTTAAATGCAGAAAGTTTAGAGGTAATTAGAAGAAAAGCATTTTTCACCCAGAGAGTGGTGAGAATCAGGAATACACTGCCTGGAAGGGTAGTTGCGGTAGAAACCTCACAACCTTTATAAAGTACTTGGATGAACATTCAAGCCTGTGAGTCTCAAGTGGGAAAGTGGAGCAAGTGTAGATAGTAGTATAGTTTTGGCAGCATAGCCTTGATGGGTTAAAAGGCATCTTCTGTTCCACGTGATTCCTCAGCTTGTCCTTGTCTTTACCACCTGATGATAAGCAGCTTCTATTCCCATATCAGTTTGGAGTCACAATTATACTGGTTTAGGAAAAGTTAGGCCTCCCTTGTCCCCTTCTTCCTCTTGACCAACTTCACCAGCTGCTACTCTTGGAATTGTCCTTCTGTTGGCTCATCCTTCAGTTACTTTGCCAAGAAGTAAGAGATTTCAGGGACAGTGACATTTGACAGCCTTCTGCCTTGCACCTGTTACCCCTAATTGTCCCTCCCTGTGTCCTTTGTCCCATTCTTCACATTGAAGCTCTTGGAATGGATAGTTGCATGTTTATTATTCAGTCTGCATTCCCTTAGTTCATCTCTGCTACCTGTGCATAACAGAGGCATTTGGTTTATGGGTAGTTCTGTCAAGGTGGCCTCTCATCCGACACAGGAGCACTTAGTTAACTTGCAATTCTTGATATGATGGTCTTCCTCCTTGTAATCCTAAAACATGAAGGCACTATAGTTGGCCAAAATATGGCTAGTTTTGCTGCAGGGAGCAAACTCTGGGATGACCAACATAGACAAGAATGCTGAGGCTACCCTGATAGTAGAGCACAGAAGGTGGAGGGTTGCTTCCTTGCCATTTACATCAAAGTCACTTTGTTTGCTGACCCAAACATGGAAGCAATTCGTAACCTCTGTGCTGTTCTCCACCATGTTGATGTACCTGAGAAAGAAGGTCAGCATATCTATGATGGGGATGGGAGTTGTGAAGGTGCACAGTTGCAGGATGGTTCCTTTGTGATTGTAGCATAAAAAGAGGCTTTATTTTAAGGATTGACAATGGTGCCAGGCTTCCTTTCTCCTAAAACATCGCAAGAATTTTTAAACTTGCAGTAAAGTTCTTGAAGGTCACATCTATGTAGCCAGTACAGGAGAAGCCTTATAGACATTACATATCTACAGCTTCAAATATGATGCATTCTGAAGAAGATACCTCTTTCAGTATCTTCCATTACTGCTGTTAGACTGGTGTGCAGCCTCTGGTTTGGCAAAATTGGTCCGCCATGATCTATTTCAAACAGCTTTTATGTAACTCAAAGCTGATAATTCTGACAAATTCAAATTCAAGGTTAGTGCTGCTGCCTTAATATACCAGGAACCTGGCTTTGATGCCAGCCTCTGGCCACTGTCTGTGTGGAGTTTGCACATTCTCCCAGTGTTTGCATGGGTTTTCCTCTGGGTGCTCTGGTTTCCTCTCACAGTCCAAAGATGTGCAGGTTAAGTGAATGGGTCATGCTAAATTGCCAATTGTGTTCTGGGATGTGCTGGCTGGGTGGATTAGCCATGGAAATGCAGTGTTACAGGGATAGGCTAGGGAGGTGGGTCTGGGTGGCATGCTCTTTGGAGGGGCGGTGTTGACTGGATGGACCAGGTGGCTGCTTCCACACTGTAGGGATTCTATGAATTATGAAGTCAGAATGAAATTCAAATTTATTGTTCTGGACATCAATATGCATCACAGGTTGTCAACTAAGTACTCTAGATGTAACTTTTGGATTCCACTGTGTAAATCTTGGTGTGGCAATAACAACTGCTTGTCCTTTCTCTTACAATGTTAGGAATATCAGGCTTGTTATAATGTGACCAAGCAAAAGATGGAGGAGAACCAAAAGGAAAAACCGTTTGAGTTTAGCAAAATGTATACCTTTGGGAAGTTTGACACATTTGAGAAACGACTTAAAAAGATTATTGAGATGCTTGAAACTATTAATATTTACTCCAGCCTGGAAGAATCCACTATTGAAGGGTCGGAAGAATTGGCATACAAATTTCAGGTCAGAACTATAACTATGCATCAAACTCAAAAGAATTTTTATCTTGTCTCAATTTGGCTGGGTTTACACACCAATATCATTTCTGTTTATTGCCACATTACAATTGCAAGTACTTGGAAGGAAGCTAAGAATTAGAGGTTCGCTACAATTGTGTTTTGAGAATTTATAATACCATTTTGTGGGTACCTTGGATGTTGGAAATAATATAAGGGACAGTCTGGAATATATTATGGACCTCATTGTAATGATATTTTCAGCGTAAGCTTGGTACATGAGATTAACATTCCAATTGAATGAGTTTGTTTTGATAGCCCAGTTCACTTTATGTCTTTCTTGTATTGCAGGTTATTGTGTCTGGAATGAAAAAGCAAAATTATAATATCCTGGACCTCAAAAAGACTGTTTTTGATGTGGATTATATGCATTTTACTACTCAGATCAGTGACTTGCATGTTTGTATTCATTTAAAGATTTGAATGGAAAAGTCTTGTAGTTTTTAGCTTTATTTGAAAGTGGTCTTAGAACTGCATTAGATAACCCCCTTTTACTTTATAAACCAGATTTTGAATGAATCTGGGGCAGACTGTTGGGATGAATATTGTTGTTTTGAACATTCATAACATTTCCAGGTGAAATGTGTCTCGAAAGAACAAGTATATAGCACCATCTATCCGTAATATCCTAGTTGTCAGTGCTACTCTCACAGGATACAAGAGTGACCTGTGAATAAAACTAAAATATTACATTAATAATTTAAAATCCATTCTAAAATGTAGAAAGCATCTCACTCAATATCTATTCATCAATGTATCATCCTGGCATTTGGTGCACAAATTAGGAAAGCATTAATGGAGGAAGAATTTTGACTCTGAAAGATTTGTGTCATTATTATGAAAGTTTCTTTGCACTCTGAAGAAAATTGAGAAACGAAAAATTTACTATTGCAATCTATGTCAGTGGTCAAATCAGCTGGTGTAGCAGCTTTCCTATTAACATGTTTCACTACTAAATGTAACTTTCAATCATATGTCGCAGTTCTGTGGTCGAATGAAAACCATTATTTGGAGATAATAAAATGTGAGGCTGGATGAACACAGCAGGCCTAGCAGCATCTCAGGAGCACAAAAGCTAGACCTATTTGTCAAAGTAAACACCATGTGAATGGTTATAGCTCATCGATGAAGAGTGGGTGTCGCTGGCTAGGCCTCCATTTGTTGTCAATAAAGGAATTACATTCAAGAAGTTCGTGATGAGTGTATCTGCTAGCCTTAATGTTCTAGGTGGTGGAATTTGCAAGTTTGGAAGGTGCAGCCGCAGTTACTGTGGAGTTGCTGTGTATTAGATTATACACACTCCTACCACTGTGCATTGGTGATACAGGAAATGAATATTTAAGGCTATGAGTAGCATTCCAGCCAAGTGGACTGCTTTGTCCTGAATGTGTCAAATGTCTTGGGTGTTCTTGGAGATGCACTCATCCATACAAATGGAGACTATTCCATCACATTCCTGACTTATGCCTTGCAAGATGGTCTACAGGCTTTGGGGTGAATTACTTTACAGAGAATTCCAACTAGACTAATGATGGCTGGTTCAGTTCAGTTCCTGGTCAACAGTATGCCACAGAATGTTAATAGTAGGGATTTATCAATGTTAATGCCATTGAATGTCTTTGGTACAATTGCTAGAATGTTGTCAGGGCCCATAGACTTTGAAGTATCTAGAGCCTCCAGTTGTCTCTTTATATCACATGGAGAGAATTGAATTGGCTGTAAGTTAGAATCTGTGATGCTAGGAATCTTGGGCCAAGGTCCTGAGATAGATAATCCACTTGCCACTCTGACTGAAAATGGATTTACACTTATTTACACTGATTCACAACTGTGGGAATGTGGGCTTTATGTTGGGATCTGGGATCTCATAGTGTTTGGGCTTACATTTTCATTTGGTTTTAGGCTTGTTCCTTAACTAAATTGTGGCTGTATCAGGCCAACATTGGCCTCTCTGGCAGCCAGGTGCAGCTGGCCTGGTCACATTATACTCATCATCTTCCAGCTTCTCTTCCTCCTAGTTAGAAGGTGACAAGTGATTTGCACCTTTGTGCTGCTAAAACTCCATTTCTCTCTGCAGCAGCATTTTGTTCCAGGGACAACAGACAACTGTCAATGTGGAGATTCTGGCTTATGCTTGCTGAAGGATGCCCCACATGTTTAAGGCATTTGATTAACATTTTCAGAAAGTTAATGACTTCTAATGGTGTGTTTCATTCCAAATATTAGAGTTGATCTTTCTCTGTAGCTGTAACACTATATTCTACATTCTGTGCCATTACCCTGATATACTTTACTTATGTAAGGTATGATTTGAATGGTTAACATGCCAAACAATACTTTTACTGTATCGAGGTACAATAATAAATCAAATCAAAATCACTTATTGACAAGTGTCCTTCAGGTTTAGTCAGCCACATTCTTGGAGGGTAGGGATATTTTTAAGAAGTCACCTGCTCTGATTATATTGAGGCATAAATATCTGTGGTAGACTAGACTAGTGTAGGTTATAATAGTCATGAGATCTTCCACATGTATAAGTAATAAACTTATAGCAGTTACAAATGATATGCGTGTTGAGGGAATGGAATCCCTTTCATTTGATGAATCTTGTTGGATTATCAAAATACATTGATTGCACATGAGTGCAGACAATGAACCACTGAATCCTACTGCAGAAAGGCAAGAGCTTTTTGTGCCTGACTGCCAGTATTAGTGTTAGAGTGTATGCATTACGCAGAGTGGCATTCATGGGTCTGGATGTTATAAATGTATGTTTTTGGCGGTTGCGGCAGGTAGTATAGATCAGCTGGCTAGACTTTGGACATGCCTCTGAGTTCACCCCCGTAATAGAGGGTGGACGGGTGGGCACTGAATTTGGAAGCCCACGCACAATGTGTAAATGAATAATTAAGGGTCAACAGAGATCATTAAAAGGCATCTCGAGAAGGTTGGATTTGCTTGTTCAGTCTACTGGCAGTGTTTTGTGGGTGAATGACCAATTGGCTAACTGCTGAGTTTTCTTCTGTAGGAGAAGGGGCAAGCACATTACCCCATAATTATCTGTCCCTGGTGTCTGTGAATTAGGAAGTAGATCTTTAGGCTACAGATTATGGCCAATGGATATTCCCAGTTAACTCGTGAAAGGAGTTGGAAGTGAAGACTTTTAGGGCTATGGTAACTTTGAAAGGCAGTGCTTTGTATGCCCACTCAATCCTCTTAGAAGGAGGTCTTCTGTCAAGAGGCTAAAAATATCCAACACATGTTGATGTGAGAGCCTGATTCTCCTGAAGCAACTGTTGCTTAAATATGTTGATGCAGCTGATCCTCTCAACACTTGTTTACAAGTTTTCTGGGTATTTCTTCATTCCAACTACAGCTCTGTGCCCTTGCTGTCAGTCCTCTGGAGTGGCATGTGGCTGCTGAAAAGGCAGGCGGTTATTGCTGCTTCTGGTCTCTCTGCCATTTCTCCTGCTCCTCATAAACCTCTCCCATTCCGCAATGAAAGCCGACAGCATCTGAGTTTACAGTAAGGTAACTAATGGGCAATCAAAGTCAAATGACTTCAAACACATTGCTCATGTTCTGTATATCTAGAAAATTGTACTCTCCCAATTTGCCCCGAGTACAAGCCTTTTTCATTGGTATTTTCTGTTCAAGAACTTTCCAGTCTAATGTTAGATTAAAGCTGATAAATACACAACGGTTATGAAGTAAAGATTCATTATCCCTCAAGCAACAAATTACGAAAACATGGAATTAAAATTGTAGCACACATCTGGGTGAGGAAATCCCTTGTAGGTCTCTCCCTTTCTCCACGAGGCCTCTTTCTCACAGAGATAACACACCTTCCTCCAGGGAGTGTCCTTTCTACCCCTCAAGCTCCCCTGCTGATGCCCTGACTTGCTGTCAACACCTGGAGGCCATTTTACACAGTAGCATGCCAGGTTGATATTCAATGACATTCCAGTGTACTCCTGTGTTACCAACCTTAGGGAGATTTGTGAAGATCAGGAAATCTGTGCCTTGACAATTAAATCTAGAATAAAAGGTTTATATGCCACTTAATTGCTATATGACATTTAAATATCTGACTGAGCTCCTTCAAGGAAATTTCCCACTCTCTGTGTGTCTGTTAGATGTAGAAGAGAATGGGAACTTCTTGGGTTTCCCATGTGTTGCTATTTTTCAGAGCTTTAGCCTCCACATGTAACCAAGTCAATCCAATCCTAACCACCCCCTCCTTCAGGCCTCATGCAGAGAAAATCAAACTGTAATTGCCTAGTATGTGTACTGATGTGTGATTATTTACAATGTCCATGTTACGTTTTGGGTTCTTAATCAAGATCATTTTCTTGTTTTGCTTCTCTGACCACTCACCTAGATAGGTGCTAATGCTATCAGCAGATCAGTATCCCATATCTAAAAAGAAGAAATTTTCACATATTTCAGTTGAGTAGTTGTTAAAGTCAAGTTCCAGTGAATTGGCATGAGACAAGTTTAACAGTAATGTCAGTGCCATCTACTTTTACCAACATTTGTAGCAGCAATAGAGAATCCTCTAAAAGCATTTATCTTAAGAATTATCTTACAGTCCATAGTGTAAATTATTTGCTTAACATCTAGCTAATTTCAGCATGTGCAGGATTTGATCAAAAATCCCTTGTGGTCAGTCCCCATATTCAGTGACCATCACGCATGGTCTAGTAGATGATGTGGTTGTTTGTTGTATCTTGCATGGACGTACAGAAGAAATATATTAAATGTACAAAGTAGAAAAGTGTACAGATTATAACAACATTCTTATATATAATTTGACAGACTGAAATAAAACAGCTCCTGGATACCACTCTTGACAGTATATCAAGCACTCAGAAGGCCTTGTCACTTTTGGTGAAGTTTGAGAAGTAAGTCTGAATGTGTCGCTGCATATATACTGGTGTCTTTGAAGAATCTGTATCCTTCTATGTTTCTGTTAGAAGTGCTGTAAACTTCACATTTTCCTCAATAAATGCTTCCCAATTGGCCAGTACTGTGGGGATTTTCTTTTAGCACTTTCTAGCCTGATGATGCATAGTATGAAGAAGTTCACTATCACAGATTTAGATGCAGCGTTGTACTAAGCTCAAGGTGGAGTAACAAAACTATCTGTTGTCTTTGTTGCTGAACTACAAAATTCTGTCCTTGACAGATTGATTGATGTGCACTGCCATCACCTATACTTCTTAGTATTTTCTTGGACAAAACCCTTTGCACATTGTATTCAGAGCCTGCAGCGATGATAAGCCACAGCTAGCTCAAAGAAAAGACTATTGTGATTGAACTTGTTCAGTAATGACTGATGAAGTGATGCATTCTATTCAAACACGTGATCATCATTTGTGTCTTTCAGGCTTGGAATACCATATCTGGGAATTGATAAGCAATTTCAAAAACTTCTGCATAGTTATCGTAAAGATATTGATCTTGTATCCCTAATTTACACAAAACAGAAGGCTGATCCTCCAATGCCACATGACTTTCCTCCAATAGCTGGAAAAATAATTTGGGCTCGGCAGCTCTTCAGACGTATTCAGGAGCCCATGTTGCTGTTTGAGCAGAGGACTGGTGTCCTCCAGACTGATGATGCAAAGAGAATTATCCACAGATATAACAAATTAGCCAGCGTTTTGATGGAGTATGAAGTACTTTATCATAGAGCATGGATGCAACAGGTAACATATATATCATGTAACATATGCTGAATGTAATCCCTTTGGTCCTGTGTATGATGTTCACATTTACATATAGAGTATTTGTATTTGGTCTTACATGTTGAATAATTGCCATTCTGACATAGGAGTTTTAAACAACTTTGGGTTCCTTGAAAAGTATTAAGTTGTAATCAGAACACGGAAACAGAAATAAGTCTTTTAAGTCCTTTGAGCCATAATGACTCACCTGTACCTCACTCATTTTATTACTTAATCTTAACCCTCTAGATTTCTTTACCTTTAAAAGTCTAATTGTCCTTTGACACAAAGCCTTTCTGGGGAAAGAGTTCCACATTCTTACTGCCCTTTGTATGAGAAAGTGCTTCTATATTTTTCTACAAAACAGCTTAGCTATGGTTTTAACTTCATGTCCACTTGTTGTTGACTCCCCAAGTAAAGGAAATTGTTTTTCTTGGCTGATTCAGACCTGGAATCAGCTGTCATTTTAGACGAGTTTCATGTGGAGTTTTCTCCTGCAAGGCCAATCAACTTATCTCATACTGTCATCTCATTGACTAAACAACTCCTCTCCAAAGTGCTTTGTTCATCCTGTTCTCCTACTCATAGAAGTTCTTGCTACTGCCATGTCATCCCTGACGCTGCTACAGTCTTCGAACCCAGCTGTGCACACAATCAAGCAGTGTAGTCTGGAGTTGACCTTTACTGTGCATGTACAGCAACCACAAATCAACATTTCTCAGGGCACAGATGGCATCGTTGACACTTGATTGCATGAACAACTGCGTATGCTTATATCTATCACTATTTGTATACCAAGCCATATAGCTTATCTGTCCTTGACTTAATCTCATTTTACAATCCTGTCAAAGTCAGTACAACCCTATTCCAATGTCTAACATCTTATCATTGTTCAATGTGGGACCATCACATACAAGAAAGCCTTCAAATGTTCTGAAGCATTGACTTTATTCAGCTTTGGCAAACTGGATTTAAAAAAAACTAACTGAAGTCTTAATTTCCTCTTGAAACAGAAACAGACTGCTTGCCTTTTATAGCATCAACAAATTCACAATCAATGAATGATCACTGCACTTAGCTCACATCTACTGGAACCAGTTTCAGTTAAGTCCTGTCTGGCTTGTAACATCTGAAGCTGCGCTATGTCATGTAGAAGGTGATGTTCCTCCTGCTCAATGTCTTTAACCTCCTCCTTGGAAGACAGCTATCACTCTTACAGGCCAAAGCCTACTTTATGGGCCGTGACTCTCATCTTGTCACGGGGAAATGAGATGAGTTAGTGTGATCTGGCACAGTTGCATTTATATTAACATTATTCCATTTGTTCATTGAGGATTGAGAGCTCACACAATTCCCGATGGCTCTTTGGAATTATTCTGTTGCATACTTCCACCTGTCCCCTTGATGACTTCTGGAATAGAATAGCTACCTAGTCTTCCATGTCACATTTTCACTTCAGCAGCTGGTGTAGTTCTATGACAGTGTCTGGGACATTCTCCGTCTGCAGCGACACTGCACTCCACTCTTCTCGATCATCTGGCATCGTGGACATTTGTCTCACCTTGTGCTCCTTGTGCATGCTGAAGGGACCTTCCCTTGTGATCCCATCACGTGGATACTATTCAACAGCTGCTAGAGGTTGCTGCCGGTTCTGGGCTTTCAGGAGCAGTTGGTACTCTTCTATTTTATTGTTGCATCACAACGACCTCAATGATAACCTCTGCTGTGGCTGGATCAGTCATGTTTGCAATGAACCTATGTTGCAATGAGCCTTTCCACTGCTTGGGTCATAAGAAAACGTCCCTACTATTGTGGGCAGTCAACATTCTCATCACTTAAATGACAGATGGACATGGAACACACCGACAAGGAGGGCCATAGGATACCTCTGTTTGGAGCTTTAATGTAGAACCTTATTCCAATGACTGTAGCACTAGTCATGTCACAAAGAAACAGTACAATGTGCCACATGAGTACTGAGACCTTGTCCTCTGAGCCAAGTTATCAAGAAAAATTTTGTTTCATGTAAGAATGTTAGCAGATATTTGTGAATATGTTATGAGAGGGAATCAGTTCCATGCTCCTGTGCAGCTTATGACGTCTTGCCTTATCTTTGTGCTTTGTAGCCCTCAGGTACAACTTTTAAAGCAAACTTTAATTACTTCAGCTTCACACAGCTGACTGTCTTCAATCTGGTGAAAATTGCTTGTGACCAGCATTTGCACCCAACACAGTTGCACACTATATGCATTTCATATGCATGATGCATTGATTACAGATGAATTCATCTTGTACTGTGTAAGTGCCTGCTCAATATACATGCCCGTTGAAGTCTCTCATGTTGCACACAAATGGATCCACTCAGTGTGTGGTCATAGCTTGCAGTCACTGGAATATGAAAGGCCACGTAGTTCCTGCTTAGCAGAGTGAGACTCACAATCAGCTTGGTAATCAAGGGGTTCCCCAAACCTCCATGTGTCTTTCTTCTTGGCATTATCTGTCGAGCCCATCAGTACTGATCCTTGCCATATTCCCACAAAGAATCTGGAATTACATCCGTTCTCATCATTGCACCCTCAGTCCCAGCCCTCAGTTTAGTCTTGCCCACACCGCACTATACAGTCTCTGTCTGAGCACCCCCTGACTTGACTGAGGACCTTTCCGCTTAGACATTGAGACATGGCCTTTTTTTGATTCATTCACAGGATGAGGGTATCACTGGCTAGGCCAGCATTTATTACCCATCCCAGAGGGCAGTTAAGAGTCAATCGTATTGCTGTGGATCTGGATTCACATGTAGTGACTTGCCTTAAGAACAATAGTGAATCAGGTGGGTTTCTTCTGGCAATTGATATAGGTTTCAGGTCAATATGAGACCGTTAATTCTGGATTTGAATTGAATTCAAATTGTACCATCTAGGATTTGAGCCAGGGTCCCTAGGACATCATCTGGGTCTCTGGATTAAGAGTCAAACAATAGTATCATTGGGCCATCACCTTCCTCTTAATTCGATTGAAGCACAGGCAGTGTGTTTATTACGTAATCCTGAAGATTTGTACTTGAGAACCTGTCGTGCCTCTAGCCAAGCTGTTCTTACACAGCTACTGTACTGGACTAAGCCTGTCAATGTGGACGACGGCCTAATGGTATTATCACTGGACTGTTAATCCAGAGACACAAATAATGTTTTAGGGACCTGGCTTCTAATTCTGGGTAGAATCTGAATTCAATTAAAGAATTCTGGAATTAATAGTCTAATAATGACCGTGAATTCATTGTTGATTATCGGAAAAGCCCATAAGGTTCACTGATGTCCTCTAGGGAAGGAAACTACCATCGTTATCTAATCTGGCCTACAAGTGACTTCAAATTCACAGCAATGTGGTTTACTCTGAACTGCCCTCTGGACAATTAAGGATGGGAAATAAATGCTGCCTGACCAGTGATGCCCTCATTCCATGAATAAATAAAGAAATAAAGAGAAAATATAATTCCCTCCCCAACAGCATTTTTTGGACCTGCAGCAAACAGACTGCAGTGGTTGAAGAAGGTAGCTCATCACCACCTTCTCAAAGGAACTAGGAATGGATGATAAAGGCTGGCCCAGCTAGCAATGCCCACATCCCATAAATGATTAAACTATGCCAACCTGCCAGGCTTTGTTCTGCCTTAAGCAGTGCAGCAAGACAGAGGTACTGTGAGCTTGCTGAGGGAGTAGGTACAAAAAGGCAAAGCGCGGCTGGGACATGTGCATTGAAGGAGACACAAGCTCAGTGGGCGCTAAGCCATTGAGTGACTAGCCCTGAGATATGCTATGATGATGCCATGATGCTGGTAGGTATTAGATGACAATGTCCGTGAAAAGTGTGGGCAGTAGCTGACCATGAGATTTGGTGCCAGACGTCCAAGATACAGTTCTGGAAAAGCAAGCATTGATTTGGAGTCACCAGGTAACTGCTCTGACTTTCTGGGAATTGTCACTGTCAATTTCTATCCAATGGGTGGGAGAATGGGAAAACTGCATCTTAATAAGTTGAATTTTAGGTAACAATGAAATCCTAATGAATATTAATGCATTGAAATCAGCCTTTTACCACTCACTCGTCATTTTGTTGGAAAATTGAACTTTTTATTCTTGGTGTCAGGAAGCTGTTCATGGGATTGCAATTTTGCCAGCCTTCTTTCTATGCCCCATGTCATTCAAGGGTGGGGAAAATATCATCCACTGAATCTATTTACCCTATTCAGTCTATTTATGGTCTTCAACATTTCAATCAGATCACCTCTGCATCTTCTTTTAAGATTGAATCTTCTATATTCAATTAATTAATGTTGTTTGTTAACATGCTAAATATGTGTCCAGCCCAACCTTTTTCCATACTCATAAAAGTGCCGGATATTTTATTGGCTTTGTTAGCATCACAATTTTAATCTCAGGGAAAATTACTGAGTATGGTAACAAATCTGCCTTCCATTATTTCTATTAAAAAATCCTCTGGAACATTGAGATAGATCAATTGGTGGAATTGTGTGTAAGTTGAGGAGAAAAAACAAGTTTTATTTTCGAATTTTATGAAATGCCGGTCTGGTATCTTTCTGCATTTATCAGGCTTTACATTGTGGATAGGTGAGCCTTCCCTGACACAATGCAAAGTGCAGTGATATCTGGTGTCTGAATGAAATGCATTGTACGTTAGACTTTTGTCAGTGCTATTAGGCCGTGGGATTTCTTAGCACCTAGATGCAGTTTTTTGTGATTAAACACTTCAGCTATTATTGAAATTTTATATAGTATTGCTTTCTCCTCTATTTTTATTTGATGCAATCCTATTTCAGATGGAAATGGTTCAGTTTGGTCTCCAGGCATCATTACTGGTGAAGCATCCAGACACTGGAGAAATGTTGGTGAACTTTGACCCTTATCTTACAGTCCTGATAAGAGAGGCAGAATGCATGGGTCGAATGGATTTCGAGATCCCCCAGACTGCAAAAGCACTTCTACACAAACGGCATTCTTTGAAAAACATGTACCATAAACTGCAGGTATTAATGACTACAGATGAAGTGGAATAATGATAATAGGTGAAGGATTATGCATTCTCTTTACACTCCACAAGATGCAACTATGTGTACAGATGAGCAATGTTGTACAAACTGATTGTCTAAAACTTTCCAGCAGAAGCATATCATCTCTTTTACAATGCTTAAAGAAAATTTAATGCATGGGAAAGTTCAGCTCTGAATTTGCTTTGTTCAAATTAATCCAAGTGCCGATTTAATTCATTTTGTTGAAACAAAGGAAAGACAACTGGGAGGAGGTTATTCGGCCTCTCGTCAACAAGAATGTGGCTGATTGTTTACCTCGGCTGCAACAACTTGCACAATCATTTACTACCCATTTGTAATCTTTGTTTCCAAAACCGTATTGATCTTTGTCTTGAATATACTCAACAACCAAAGCAGCCACAGTTGCCTAGGGTAGAGAATTCCAAAGATTCACAACTCTTTGATTAAAGAAATTTCTACTCATCTCAGTTGTAAATTGCTGATCTATTATCCTGCCACCATGACTCCTAAATATGTAAATTGTGGTTCAAAGAAAACCTCAAATAGCACAAAAGAGTGATGTTACACACTATGAAGTAAGCCAATTTTAAGGCTTGAGGTTAAGGTTCAAATTGATGGCCCCATTTTGATATCTTGTTTTGCAGCATTCTTGTTAACAAATTGAACTCGAGTGAAATCCATAAAATACTCTTAACTTTGAAATAACAATATGAGATGTGTAGAACTGTTGACTTTTGAAGTTGGTGTTAGGTACGTTATTTGGATAAACTTGAGGAACTTTTAATCTGTATTGAGGTATACCATACCCAATGCATGTTAAATTACCAGTGGTTAAATACTGGTTATAGAGTCACAGAGTCATACAGCATGGAAACAGACACTTCGGTCCAACTCATCCATGCCAATCAGCCATTCTAAACTGAACTAGTCCAACTTGCCAGCATTTGGCCCCTAGGCACATATTTATCTAGGCATAGTTTTGCTTTATTTCCACTCACACTGAACAGACAACCCTGATTACTTGTTCCTCCATACATATATATGTGTGTGTATGTATGTGTATATGTATATATATGTTTGTGTGTGTATATTATAGATACATATAATATCCAGTCACCTGCCCATCCAATTATTCCTTAATTAGCACATGATTACCTTTTATCCGAATTCCATTTAGTCTTAATCATCATTGCTGGACCCTGTTAGGATACAACAATGCTGACACTGTATAACAAAAACACCATATTCTATGTTTCAGCACTGAAGTTTCGCACAAGCACAAAAATAGATCAAGCAGGTATAGAGACACACAGGAGTGATTTCTACATTATGATTTTGCCTTGTCTAACTCTTCAAAACAGTTCCATCTTAATCTTTCTGTTTAATTACATTAGCCAAACCTGTTCGTGAAATTACTGCTGTTTATTTTTTATTGCCTCAATTACTTATAATGGATAGTTTTGACAGTAATGTCCCTCAAAAAGCTTAGCTGATTATTATCAAGAAATTATAAACCAAGTGACTTTTTTTTTGCTAAAATTAAATAGTGAGTTAAGCAACCTAATAGTTTTTGTGATTATTCCCAGCTATTGCTAGAAGAGAATTCCAGATTACGTGGAAGAATTAAGCCGATCTGTGAGATCCTTATTGCACCTCATGTGCACAAGATTGATGAAGCCTTTCAGCCAGGACTTGTAACACTTAATTGGACATCATTAAACAATGATTTGTTTGTGGATAACGTATATTCAAAATTAGGTAATTAATTTTATTCCAAACAGTATGTGTGTCATAGTATCAGAGATAATGGGAACTGCAGATGCTGGAGAATTCCAAGATAATAAAATGTGAGGCTGGATGAACACAGCAGGCCAAGCAGCATCTCAGGAGCACAAAAGCTGACGTTTCGGGCCTAGACCCTTCATCAGAGAGGGGGATGGGGAGAGGGAGCTAGAATAAATAGGGAGAGAGGGGGAGGCGGACCGAAGATGGAGAGTAAAGAAGATAGGCGGAGAGAGTGTAGGTGGGGAGGTAGGGAGGGGATAGGTCAGTCCAGGGAAGACGGACAGGTCAAGGAGGTGGGATGAGGTTAGTAGGTAGATGGGGGTGCGGCTTGGGGTGGGAGGAAGGGATGGGTGAGAGGAAGAACCGGTTAGGGAGGCAGAGACAGGTTGGACTGGTTTTGGGATGCAGTGGGTGGGGGGGGAAGAGCTGGGCTGGTTGTGTGGTGCAGTGGGGGGAGGGGACGAACTGGGCTGGTTTAGGGATGCAGTTGGGGAAGGGGAGATTTTGAAACTGGTGAAGTCCACATTGATACCATATGGCTGCAGGGTTCCCAGGCGGAATATGAGTTGCTGTTCCTGCAACCTTCGGGTGGCATCATTGTGGCACTGCAGGAGGCCCATGATGGACATGTCATCTAGCGAATGGGAGGGGGAGTGGAAATGGTTGGCGACTGGGAGGTGCAGTTGTTTGTTGCGAACTGAGCGGAGGTGTTCTGCAAAGCGGTCCCCAAGCCTCCGCTTGGTTTCCCCAATGTAGAGGAAGCCGCACCGGGTACAGTGGAACTTCCGCCATTTACAATCCGACCCCACCACCCAAGACATTTTTCCATCCCCTCCCCTGTCAGCTTTCCGGAGAGACCACTCTCTCCGTGACTCCCTTGTTCGCTCCACACTGCCCTCCAACCCCACCACACCCAGCACCTTCCCCTGCAACCGCAGGAAATGCTACACTTGTCCCCACACCTCCTCCCTCACCCCCATCCCAGGCCCCAAGATGACATTCCACATTAAGCAGAGGTTCACCTGCACATCTGCCAATGTGGTATACTGCATCCACTGTACCCGGTGCGGCTTCCTCTACATTGGGGAAACCAAGCGGAGGCTTGGGGACCGCTTTGCAGAACACCTCCGCTCAGTTCGCAACAAACAACTGCACCTCCCAGTCGCCAACCATTTCCACTCCCCCTCCCATTCTCTAGATGACATGTCCATCATGGGCCTCCTGCAGTGCCACAATGATGCCACCCAAAGGTTGCAGGAACAGCAACTCATATTCCGCCTGGGAACCCTGCAGCCATATGGTATCAATGTGGACTTCACCAGTTTCAAAATCTCCCCTTCCCCTACTGCATCCCTAAACCAGCCCAGTTCGTCCCCTCCCCCCACTGCACCACACAACCAGCCCAGCTCTTCCCCCCCACCCACTGCATCCCAAAACCAGTCCAACCTGTCTCTGCCTCCCTAACCGGTTCTTCCTCTCACCCATCCCTTCCTCCCACCCCAAGCCGCACCCCCAGCTACCTACTAACCTCATCCCACCTCCTTGACCTGTCCGTCTTCCCTGGACTGACCTATCCCCTCCCTACCTCCCCACCTACACTCTCTCCACCTATCTTCTTTACTCTCCATCTTCGGTCCGCCTCCCCCTCTCTCCCTATTTATTCCAGTTCCCTCTCCCCATCCCCCTCTCTGATGAAGGGTCTAGGCCCGAAACGTCAGCTTTTGTGCTCCTGAGATGCTGCTTGGCCTGCTGTGTTCATCCAGCCTCACATTTTATTATCTTAGTATGTGTGGCATCATGTTTAACATAAGGAAGGCCATTTTGATTTTGGAAAATAGTGCAGTATGTGTAAAATTGGCTTAGCCACCAAATAAACACATTGTCATTGCATAATTTACATTATAGTTTAAAGTCAAAATTACTCCAAGCTATTTGATAAATTATTGAGATTTGTACAGTCTTCCTCGTGAGTTTCTCACCACATTTAATACTTAGTCTACAGTTACATGACATTGAAACTGGTAGCATTTGCTGTCTTTATTCTTGTGAAATTAATAAGAACTTCTGCAGTCTGTGAGTGTAGAATTAAATACAGAAATTGGGTACGTTATTGAGTACCTTAGATATGGAATCCTAGAAATCATTTGATTTAATAAGAACTTTTATTTTTTATGTTGTCAGTTCACTGTAAAGATCCTCAAAAAATCATGCCTTATTTGAATGAGGTATAACAAGATTTTAACAGAAAGCATATGCATCATCCAGAGTAGGGATAATTAACCAGGAAAAATCAACCTCAACGGGGTAAGAATGGATCTAGTCCAGATAAATTAGAATTAAAAATAAAAAGGAAAATTTATAATTGTTGCACTTTTAAATTCACATGTATTTCCATGAAGAGAAAAGTAGAACAAAGCAATCCAATGCTCCTTGGAAGATTAAAGACAAAGATATAAAGATGAAGCATAAAAAGTGTGTTCATGTTTGGTGCATAGGTTATATGAGAACCTGGCCAAATATATAATGACTAGAGGGAATTGAGGAAGCAAATAAGAGAATTAAAGAGTAGTTATGGGAAGAGACTGGTAATTAATATTAAAAAAAATTCCAAAATGACAAGGCAGGATGCAAATATCCAACCAAGAACAAAGAAGTTAAAAAAAGGTAATAAGAGGAAGAGTTGGGCCAATTAATGATCAAGAAATAAATTTATGCCTGGATGCAAGGGGTAAGGTTGTAGTATTAGATGAGCACTATACACTTGTCTTTACCTGAGCACGCTGCTGAATTATGGTGAACGAGGAGTAGTTCAGGTATTTTACAGGTTTAAAATTGTTGGGAATCTTTTTGATAGATTGTCTGTACTTAAAGTTGACAAGCACCAGGATCAGATAACATGCACCCAAGGATAAAGAAGGATGCCCAGCAATTGCAGTCAGATAGCTTAACCTCAGTATTAGAAAGTTTTTCAAAAGAATAATTAAGGAAAAAATTAATAATCATTAGGAAAAGTGACATCATAAAGGAAAGCCAGCATGGATAATGCTCAATTTACATGCTTGCATTTTTTTGACAAGGTAACAGAGAAGATTGAGGGTAAATCTGTTGATATAGCCTGCATGAACTTGCTCAAGACATTTAATAAAATGCTGCACAACAGACTTGTGAGCAAATTTAGAGGTCATGGAGTAAAAGTGATATAGTAGCAAAGAATATAAAAAAAGTTGATTGAGTGCCAGGAAACAAAGTAGCAGTGAAAGCTTGTTTATTGTCATGGAGGTAGGAGTGTCCCATGGAAGGGTACTCTTTTTGGTGTGTATTATTTACCTAAACCTTAATGTATGGAGTACAATTTCAAACATTGTGGATGATATGAAAGTATGTTTGGAAATATAATGAACCAAGAGGTGGATAATGTAGAAATTTAGAAGAACGTAGACAAATTGATGGAATGAGTAGACAAGTATGTTATGATGTCAGCAGATGTTTTCACTGGACACGTCAGATCCCAGAATGAAATCTGGTTTGTTAGATTTAGATTCTCTTTTAGATTTTAGCGAGGTGGTCTCTCACTGAAACACAAGCATGCAGCATTACAGATATTGTTTTAACAATAAGACAGAAGTTTATTACACAAAAGAAATAAAGATAAAATAAAATAAACAAAACTATTTGCATATAACTGACACTTAAACATTTCAAATGCATGGTAAAAATATAACTCAATTAATCCCGAAGTACTCCTTTACAGATCCCAAAACACTCCTTTACTGGTTCCAAAACACTCCTTTACTGACTCAAGATATACTCCTTGATGGATCCCAAAATACATCTATTCAGTACTTACATCAGAGATAATCTCCTTCTGCATCACCTCTGTAGACTTAATCTAACTGTGACTTCAACTCCCAGCCTGTAGAATCTGATAGTTTCTTCTAAGAGCCTTTATACATGGGCTTAAACTTCCAGGGTAAATCATTCCTTCAGAGTTTTAACACATCAAACACTTCTTTACTAAACTCCTTACATGGATGCACATTTCAAAATCAAACATAAACCATCTTTTCCCTTTCTCAGGAGTAACTGTTTCACATATACACTTTTAGCTAAGCTCTTTGCAGAGCTGCCCCAAACTGAAACTAACACAGAAAGGTTTCTTTCTATGCCATGGGTGCTTCCCCTCAAACTTAAAAAAATACAAAATATTCCACAAGAAAGCCTGATGTACTATTTAGATTAGATTAGATTCCCTACAGTGTGGAAACAGGCCCTTGGGCCCAACAAGTCCACACCGCCCTTTGGAGCATCCCACCCAAACCTATCCCCTTATAACCCACACACCCCTGAACACTATGGGCAATTTAGCATGGCCAATCCACCTAGCCTGCACATCTTTGGACTGTGGGAGGAAACCGGAGCACCCGGAGGAAACCCATGCAGACACGGGGAGAATGTGCAAACTCCACACAGACAGTTGCCCGAGGCTGGAATTGAACCCGGGTCCCTGGTGCTGTGAGGCTGCAGTGCTAACCCAAACTGAAACTACTCTACGTACTTTGTTTCATAAGAAATCACTGTGACTACAGAAATATGTACAAGTTTATCATTAATACCCTTCAAACACAGAGAAAACCCATATGTCACTATTAAAAATCCAAATTCAAACCACAATGATATTAAAATATTTATAAATCACACACTTTACATCATAAGTGACAGGTTAACTTTAAGGCAGAGAAGTACAGACATTTTTAATTTGGTAGGAAGAATGCAGATTGTAATGAAAGAAACATCATTTATATATATTTAGAATTTGTACTTTAAACTTATAAATTAATGTTTAGGAGGGATTTAGTAATCAATTAGGTCATTCTTTTCAGAATGGTAATTTTAAACTCCTATGTGGAAGACAGCAGATGCCTGGCAAGTTAATGGAAATCTATTTATATTGTGGAGTTTTATGAGAGGGCACAAGGAAACATTGAAATATTTTGGCATGCTTTTGTGTTTAGAATAATCAAGTACTGACTTTAGTTTAGAAAAATCTAGAGGTGGGGAAAGCTTTTGGTTCAGTTTGAAAGAGACTTGATTGAAGTCATATGTAAGAATAGTTACTCCCAGAAAAAGGAGTTTGTTCAGAGTAGTGAAGGGAATAATTTATCGAAGTGTTAGGGTTGTAGATTGTGAAAACCTCCAGACCGGGAGTGTCTAATGGAGGGGCATAAATAAGGTGAATAGCAAGGTTTTTTTTAGGGTGGGGGAGTTCAAATCTATGGGGCATAAACTTTTTTAAGGTGAAAGGATATAGTTTTAAAACTGACACAAAGGACAACTTTTTTACACAGACAGTGGTTTGTGTGTGGAATGAACTACCAGGGCAAGTGGTGGATGCAGGCACAGTTACACCAGTTAAAAGACATTTGTATAAATACATGAAAAGACAAGGTTTAGGGGGATATGGCCAAATTCGGGCATATGTGACTAGTCGGTAAGGACTAGTTGGATTGAAGAGTCTGTTTCTATGCTGTATAATTCAATGACTCTTTGACTCTATAAGTTAATTGTGGGAGTGCTCAGGAGAAAAGACCTCACAGCTCACACGACCAATACTGGAAAGAAGCAATTCAATCAACTCTCAGATTTGAGAGGGAAGGAAATTTTCTCCGGATTTTGATTAACTATAAAGCAATGTTGTTACAGGTTAGATGTGGGTAGATAGCTTAGCCTGGGTGATAGCATCACTTTTGCTGGATGCCAGAGATTCTCCAAAATTAAGCCAGAATGATAATATTGGGAAAGGTGAAATTCAGTATGAATTAACCAGGTCTTTTTTGGATAGCATTCTTTTGAGGACTGAGGAAAGTGACTTTGCTTGACTTTGAATGCAATATTTGGGCAAATGTAATGCAATACTTTTATAAGGACAATGTATTATTGTATGTAACTAGGGGAGCAGTATATTTGAACATAAATTGGTTTGTTAGAACAGCATACATTTATGCAATTATGAAGAAAGATATATTCAGTAGAAACCATTGCGTTTTACTAATCCAATATCAAATAATTCAAGAGTTCATAGATTCCAATGGATTTGTAAATGGTTCTCCCTCCCTTCATTGTTTTTGGATTAAATTTGTGATTGTGAACTTTTCACCCTTTTCATTCCAATGTTTCTGTCCTGAAGGAGAAATTGATTTGCTGGTTCGCAGAATAAATGACCTTATTGAATATCGCATAGATCGGATCCTGCAGGATATAAGTATCACATCACTTTGTGAATTTCCTGAGAGGACACCATGGCCATGTGAGGAGTTTTTAAAACGTACACAGGTATAGCAGAGTGCTGTTCTGTACAGGGTCATCTTAAATGGAGCCCATAAGTGGAACTGGATCAGTGTACATTGTAATGATATCTATTCCAGGATAAATTAAGCAACTGGACCTCATTTTATTCACTGTCTTGTTAGGACTTAATAGAATGTACTTCTGACTTAGAAGAGCTGTATTTGACTTTTCAGTGTAATGGATAATATTATTCTGTTTCTCTATACTGGCGTGCTTATGGAAATAAAATTAATTGAAGTGAGAAATCAGCAGGACTCTCTGTTGTTTATCAGTATTCCCCACAAAAGGGTTGGGCCATGGTTTTATGGTTGCAATTCATTGTAGACATTGGCATAAAGTGCAGAACTTTGTTCATGTTGCTTTGTGATGCTGTGTTGTGGCCCTGAATTTCTTCTATTTCATTTGATTTTGGCACTGAATCACTCAAACATTGAATTGTTTCTTTCTGCCCTCCCAAGCTGATTTTTCTCTGAGTGTTTCTAAGATTAGAGCTTGCCTTATGCTGACCAATTTTTTCTCCCCCAACTAAAACATTGTAAAAACCACATTAAGCATTTGTTGGGACTGTTTAAGAAAGTGTACTATTCATAAAATTGTTGCATTGTTTATTTACATAGCAAGAGATACGGCTAAGTAATTTACAATATATGGAAGATTTCTTACACTCCTGATTGGGATCTGGTGCTTATAAAGACAAGAAACTTGTCAAAATGGACATTATTCCTTTAACATTAGAAATCATTTCCAAGCACTTCACAAGAGTAGAATCAAACAAAAAGGTTACTCAACCGAAGAAGGAGATATTAGGAAAAGCAACCAAAAATATTGTCAAGGACATCAAGTGAGTCAGGAGAAGAAACAAGCTAAGAGGGATTCCACCAGTGAGTATAAACCAGAGGTTCACAAACTTTACTTATTGGATACCCCCATTCAGCTGCCCATGTTCCCTTTAGTGGCGTAAACGTTTAATATTTTAAATCATTTAATGTCCAAACATAGCACAAGACATACAAGTTACAAGATAAATTGTACAAAACCATAATAATACCACTCTCAATTAACACAATGGGTGTGGTTGTTTATACAAGCACAGGTTCATATATCAGGTAATGGGTGCAGTTGTAAGTTGTTTTATTACACAAAGCACTGCTGATACTTTAGGTGGAATCTTCCCAGCCCTGAACCTTGTGGACCAAGAAAGTTATGAAAATTGTGTGCGACATCCACGAAAGAGCTTCTTGATGACAAGCAAACTGTCCCATTTTCCATCCAAGCAATGAATGGTTAGATGAGATTCTTGCTAATGAGCAGTGAGAAGCATATTTGCATGCATTAACTTCTCAATCTCATCTCATTAATGTACAGTTTTTCATGTCCCTATCTGCCAGATAGAAAGTAGACAGTGTCAATTCCCCATATGAAAGTCAAAGCAGTTACCTGGAACTCCACTGCTTGTTCCGCTAGATTACGATCTTGGATATCAGGCACCAACATCTCAGGGCACACTCCATGGGCTATGGCTACGCTCATCCGTGATCCACGGCCATTGACATGCATGATCAGGTATGATCATGGACATCTCCAATTCACTTCCACTGTGGTTCTACACTTCAGTGCTACATTTGGAGCACGCCGATTCCTTTCATTGCAATCTTGTAGCCAGGACACTTTTTGTGTGCATGAATAAGCACCCAAAACACATTACATATGCTTCAATCAAATGGCCATGTCTCCAAGTCTAAGAGGCGTAGTTCTTAGTCAAGTCAAGGGTGATGCTCTTCAGTCAAGGGGTCCTGGCACAGAAAGCCCAGGGCAGCATCTGATATCAGTGCAGGGATTTAGGCATGGTCAGCTGAGTGCTTGGTAGTTGTGGTCTTCGAATCTGTACCTCTACGGTCCTGTGAATAGGGCACAGTCAGCTTTGTGAATCCAGTGCAAGCTGTCTGGGGAGTTCTGGAAAATAAACTGTATAAATTGCAGCCAAGCATCTGGTCGTTCATTGTTCAGGGCTGTCTGTCTAAAGTGCTCAAAGGAGTGGGTTGCAGTTAATTCTGGAAGTTTGTCCACTGAAGCTCAATGGGGTTATGAGGGACCACCGCTGTGGGAGGGAAGATGGGGAACTCCATTTTGAGAGTTAGAAGCGGCATGCTTCGAAACAAAGAACACAACAATAATGAAGGGGGACAACTTCATATGTAAGAGGCAAGTGATTGAACATTGAAGGGAAATCATGAACAAGGGAGGGGATCATCAATAGTCATCTTTGCTTGAGTTCCATGGGAAGACAGACCACAAATGTCAGGTACATGTAAGAAGATTTGCAATGGTAAAGTTTCTTCCACATATATTTCACGTTGTCTCAAATTCCCTCTATTGTCAACTCATCACACAATTTGAGATAATGTATGTTCATCTGTGAATAGTGCCGAAGGAAGAGAGGATATACAAACGGCCCAGTGTAGTTGGAATGGAGAGTTCATGATTTTATTTTAGGAAAAATTAGTGTAGTTAAGTAAATATCATGTAACAATGGTACTTTGATGCAAATTTGTGATAATTAGTGTGTCTTATCTTTCGTTTCTTTCACTATATACAATGTACACGCAAATGTATTTTGAAAAACATTGGAAAACCTTGATGTTCAATCAGTACCCATTTTTAAATAGGACATGTGCATCAAAGGAGCCCAGTCACTGCAAAGTAAGAGTATGCTGGCAGAAGTAGCAACCAATGAACTCATTAACATGCTGCTTGATGTGGATTCAGATGATGAAAATGATGACTTAGAAGGTATGATAGGACTGGAATGAGACTCATACACGTTGCTTCAATGAGGATTAATGTTTCTCTGTTGCTGAGATACAAAACCAAAAGGTGATGAAGTATATTCAGGTGTCCGTGCTTTCCACTTTTCTCTAGTGATGGATGTAAAACAGGGAATCACAATAAGATTTTGAGATTAGCTAATACATTGCGTCATTGGGTAATACGTTGGCTTTGGGAGAGAATAGATTTGAAATACTTCCAAATTTCTCAAAGGGCTATTCATTAATTTGAAGTTAAAATTGTATCAATGTGTCACTTTTTGTTGATGTGGAAACCAAACCTTGCAACTAATTATATCGGCAACAAATTAAGATATAATAAAAGAAGTTTCAATTACATCATTCAATATTTTTTAAAAAATTGAATGGTTGGAAAGATGACAATTTTATAATATGAAAGGATTATGTGCATCATAACTGTACTTTAAGGTCCTAAAAGATAAATCAGCTTACTTAGTGGAAAATGAGAAGCAATAGAGGTCCAAATATACTTTGGGATCCACGTAGAACATAGAACATAGAACATTACAGCACAGTACAGGCCCTTCGGCCCTCAATGTTGTGCCGACCTATCATACCAATCTGAAGCCCATCTAACCTACACTATTCCATGTACATCCATATGCTTGTCCAATGACGACTTAAATGTACCTAAAGTTGGCGAATCTACTACCGTTGCAGGCAAAGCATTCCATTCTCTTACTACTCTCTGAGTAAAGAAACTACCTCTGACATCTGTCCTATATCTTTCACCCCTCAATTTAAAGCTATGCCCCCTCATGCTCGCCGTCACCATCTTAGGAAAAAGGCTCTCCCTAACCACCCTATCTAACCCTCTGATTATTTTAGATGTTTCAATTAACTCACCTCTCAACCTTCTTCTCTCTAACAAAAACAGCCTCAAGTCCCTCAGCCTTTCCTTGTAAGACCTTCCCTCCAGACCAGGCAACATCCTAGTAAATCTCCTCTGCACCCTTCCCAAACCTTCCACATCCTTCTTATAATGCGGTGACCAGAACTGTATACAATATTCCAAGTGCAGCTGCACCAGAGTTTTGTACAGCTGCAGCATGTGTATAGATTATTAAAATATGATGGACAGATTCAAAAATAAACCTCAAAAATGCTGGTAGAATGTTGGCCTTAATGTCAAGAGGGCTAGAATACATGGTGATAGAAGTTATGCTGCAGCTATACAAAGCCACTTGCAAGAAAGACTGAGGTCTGGTTTGGCATTTAAATGTTTAGGAAGAATGTGAAGGTCCTTGAAAGGATGCAATGTAGTTTTGCTTGAATACACAGGTTCAACACAACTTTGTGGGCCAAAGGCTATTTCTGTGCTGTACTGTTCCATGCTCTATGTTCTACAAATACAGACAGATACTGCTGAGGCTCTGATCAGTCTGCATTTGGAGTTTTGTGAGCAGTTTTGGATCCAATATCTAAGGAGGGATGTGCTGACATTGGAGCAAGTCCAGAGGAAGTTTACAAGAATCATGCTGGGAATGATGACCTCGTCAAGTGAGGAGCAGTTGAGGACTCTGGGTCTGTAATTGGAATTTAGAAGGACGAGGGTATCTCATTGAAATTTACAGAATAAAGAAAGGTCTGGATAGAGTGGACGTGAAGAAGATGTTTCCATGAGGACCCTAGGACACAGCCTCAAAGAAAAGGGATGACCGTTTAGAGCTGAGATGAGGAGGAACTTCTTCAGCCAAAGGAATCTGTGGAACTCATTGCTGCAGAAGTCTGTAGGGGCCAAGTTATGAGTGTATTTAATATAGGGTTTGATTAGTAAGGGGATTAAGGGTCACATGGAAAAAGCAGAAGAATAGGTTTGAGAAACATATCATCCATAGTCAAACAGTGGGGCAGGCTCAATGGGCTGAATGACCTAATTCTGCTCCTATACCTTATGGCTTCATGGTTCCAGTGATTAGAGATTTTAGGTACAAAGTTAGATTGGAGAAACTCATTTCTTGGAGTAAAATAAACTAAGGGGAGATGAAACATAGTGTGCATGATTATGACAAGTTTAGATAAAGTGGGCAATGAAAAGCTGCTTCTATCAGTTGGTGATAAAGGACTGCAGACAAAGATTTAAAGTTTCAGTCAAGAGTTTCAGGCAAATGTGAGAAAGAACACATAGAGCAACAGAACAATGTCTGTTGTTACTACAGCATCCAAAGATTAGTGTATGTAGCTTAGAGTCAAGATCTTCAGGAGTGAAATCAGGATATTTATTCGCTTTAAAACTAAGATTGATAGGTTACTTATAATGAAAGGGATATGAGGCAAAGGCAGGTGCAGTGAGTTACAGATTGACCGTTATTGTATTGAGTATTGATAAAGCTTAAGGCTGATTGCTGTATGCCAATCTAAGAAATCTGATTGCAACAAAAATTGGGAGCGGTGTGGCTGAATTTCAAGGTGATGAGCTATTTACATGGAGGAATTTACAAGATTTCATTTTTCATAACAGAAAATAATGAAACAGAAGTACTTCTCCAGTCCTCAATGGCCATGTCTCTAGATACTCGTTCAGCCTCAACATCAAAGAAATTAAAAGATCTCAGATTTCTGAAGCAAGAGGCAAAGGAATTGCTCAATTACTTCAGCCACCGAAATGTAGATGCACTTGTTAAGGTCATACGCACCGCCCTTGAAACACTAAGGAAACGTATACATACTTCGCACCAGATTCGTTATCAGGGTAAGATTTTGAGATCCATAGATTTTGTTTGCTAATGTATGAGGGAATATTCTACTCAATTTATAATGTATAATTAAGTACATTAATATGAGTGATTTGGTTACTTAAATACTCTTTTATTCAAATATTTGAACATTGAAGCTTGAATTAGGAAATTGAAAAACAGAGTATTAAGGGCAGTGTTTTCAGAACTGTAAGTTATGGAAGAAACTCAGTATCAAAAGTAGTTGGAGGAAGTATTAACTCTGAATGCCACTGAAACATATAGAAATGGATGTGACCGGAAAAGCTCAGCAGCATGGCAGCATCTCCAAAGAAAAATCAGAGTTAATGTTTTTCTCAGAACTGGCAGTAAAATATAATTTGACTGATTCAAGTCCATCCTTGAAGAAAATATTGGAACACCTCTTGGTGGTTGCATACCCAAATATGGAAGAAGTGCTAAAGATTTTCTGAGTTCTTTTTAAATAGTCTCCATTCAGAAACGCACTTCTCAACAAAAATCACTGTCCTGATAGAATTTAAAGGGATTCTACAAGTACATTGAGGACAAAAGGTAACAAAGGAGAGAATAGGGCCCCTTAAAGAACAGCAAGGCTGCTTATGTGCAGAATGCAGGAGAAGTGGGAAATGCCACATGAGTACTTTGCAACAGTATTTATGTGGAGAAGGATATAGAAGTTAGAGAACTTGGGGAAATATATAGCAACATCTTGAAAAATGTCCAGAACTAAGGAGGAGCTGGACATCTTAAAATGCATAATGGTGGATAAATCCCAGAACTTGATCAGGTGTACCCTAGAACTATGTGGGGTAACTACGGAAGGGCCCCTTGATGAGATATTTGTGTCATCAATAGCCAAAGGTGAGGCATGGGAAGACTGGACTTTGGCTAATGTGGTGACACTACTTAAGAAAAATGGTAAGGAAAAGCCAGGGAACTATAGACTGGTGAGCCTGATGTCATTGGCGGGCAAGTTGTTGGAAGGAACAAAACCAGAAGTTGCTGGAAAAGCTCAGCAGGTCTGGCAGCATCTGTGAAGAAAGAAATCAGCGTTAACATTTTGGGTTTGGTGACCTTTCCTCTAGAGAGATCCTGAAAGACAGGACTTACCTGTATTTGCAAAGGTAAGGACTGATTAGAGATAATCAACATGGCGTTGTGCATGAGAAATTGAGTCTCACTAACTTAATTGAGTTTTTTGAATAAGTAACAAAGAGGATTGATGAAGGCAAAGTCAATCTGACCAGTCCAATCACTGATTTTCAGCTACCCACAGCCCTGCTGATGCTTATGTGCAACTTATTTCCCTGAATTACTGTGGCCTGTTCCCCTGATTTATTTTTTGAAATGCTCCTGTCAGATTGACCGTCAAGTCCAGGACTGATATTGTTTGACTTTCAGGATTGACAATGGCCTAATTGCCAGACTGAAACATCAATGGCAGCCAAACTTGAATTGGACTAACCCATTTGACTGACTGGAGAGACACACCTGGATTAGAAATGGGCCAACTCCTGGACTGACTGTGGCAAGAGTCCACTCTCTACCCACTCAGCATGCATTCCACCCTTTTCCCTTTCTCATTCAGGCGCTGCTATTGATGTATGTGCACTGCGTTTGATATGTTCACTGCAGGCACAATGCTTCATCACTGATGTTGACACAGCTCTTCAGTTGCATGTATGTCCCCTTTCCTATTGGCTTCTCTGGTCCCTCCAGCCACATGGTATCCAATGAAGGTTTTCTAGATGGGAGTCACACTGTTCTTTTGTTAATTGTTAAAAAAAATGATGTGGGCTGTTTGGAATTTTAGCTGTACTCACCAGTGACGGAATATCTTCATTCACATTTGTATTGTTTGATCTTGCCTTCCTTTTCTGTGTAAGTTCAGGCAGGATCCAAGAGGCAGAATTCCGTGAACATAATAATAAAATGAGATTAGTGCCTTTACATTAGGGCAGTGTTAGAAGAAGATGGATGTGTAATTTCATAACTGTAGTTGGTTTGCTGACACCACACCAACCAGGCCACTTTCCTGGTGACTGGATTGGGAGTAGAATGGCCACTCACTTGCAACCGGTGGGCAGCCCAATGAGGTAATTAACAGATTAATTAAAGCAGTTGATCAGAGATTGACTGACTGACTGACTGACTGTAATTTTCCAGTCAGTCTACTGGCCCCTACAACATACCACCTGCTTGAAGGGCCAGTGATCCAGATACCTTTCAGCTACCTAGCCACAGCCACTCTGTGCAGGGGTAACTGCCATCGTAGTGGTCCAAACGTTGTAGTCATGATTTACATAAAAAAAATTTTAAAGTGCTGGGGAGGAACCTACAAGATGCAGAGCCTCCAATTGACCTTTCCAGCTTTGAAAACCCATCTGGCAAATTAATTTGTGATAATGGGAACTGCAGATGCTGGAGAATCCAAGATAATAAAATGTGAGGCTGGATGAACACAGCAGGCCCAGCAGCATCTCAGGAGCACAAAAGCTGATGTTTCGGGCCTAGACCCTTCATCAGAGAGGGGGATGGGGTGAGGGTTCTGGAATAAATAGGGAGAGAGTGGGAGGCGGACCGAAGATGGAGAGAAAAGAAGATAGGTGGAGAGAGTATAGGTGGGGAGGTAGGGAGGGGATAGGTCAGTCCAGGGAAGACGGACAGGTCAAGGAGGTGGGATGAGGTTAGTAGGTAGGAGATGGAGGTGCGGCTTGGGGTGGGAGGAAGGGATGGGTGGGAGGAAGAACCGGTTAGGGAGGCAGAGACAGGTTGGACTGGTTTTGGGATGCAGTGGGTGGAGGGTAAGAGCTGGGCTGGTCGTGTGGTGCAGTGGGGGGAGGGGACGAGCTGGGCTGGTTTTGGGATGCGGTGGGGGAAGGGGAGATTTTGAAGCTGGTGAAGTCCACATTGATACCATTGGGCTGCAGGGTTTCCAAGCGGAATATGAGTTGTCGAGAACGCCCTTGACCACGTCTCCCACATTTCCTGTAACACATCCCTCACACCCCGCCCCCACCACAACCGCCCAAAGAGGATCCCCCTCGTTCTCACACACCACCCCACCAACCTCCGGATACAACGCATCATCCTCCGACACTTCCGCCATCTACAATCCAACCCCACCACCCAAGACATTTTTCCATCCCCACCCCTGTCTGCTTTCCGAAGAGACCACTCTCTCCATGACTCCCTTGTTCGCTCCACACTGCCCTCCAACCCCACCACACCGGGCACCTTCCCCTGCAACCGCAGGAAATGCTACACTTGCCCCCACACCTCCTCCCTCACCCCTATCCCAGGCCCCAAGATGACTTTCCACATTAAGCAGAGGTTCACATGCACATCTGCCAATGTGGTATACTGCATCCACTGTACCCGGTGTGGCTTCCTCTACATTGGGGAAACCAAGCGGAGGCTTGGGGACCGCTTTGCAGAACACCTCCGCGCGGTTCACAATAAACAACTGCACCTCCCAGTCGCAAACCATTTCCACTCCCCCTCCCATTCTTTAGATGACATGTCCATCATGGGCCTCCTGCAGTGCCACAATGATGCCACCCGAAGGTTGAAGGAACAGCAACTCATTTTCCGCTTGGGAACCCTGCAGCCCAATGGTATCAATGTGGACTTCACCAGCTTCAAAATCTCCCCTTCCCCCACCGCATCCCAAAACCAGCCCAGTTCGTCCCCTCCCCCCACTGCACCACACGACCAGCCCAGCTCTTCCCCTCCACCCACTGCATCCCAAAACCAGTCCAACCTGTCTCTGCCTCCCTAACCTGTTCTTCCTCCCACCCCAAGCCGCACCTCCATCTCCTACCTACTAACCTCATCCCACCTCCTTGACTTGTCCGTCTTCCCTGGACTGACCTATCCCCTCCCTACCTCCCCACCTATACTCTCCTCTCCACCTATCTTCTTTTCTCTCCATCTTCGGTCCGCCTCCCCTTCTCTCCCTATTTATTCCAGAACCCTCACCCCATCCCCCTCTCTGATGAAGGGTCTAGGCCCGAAACATCAGCTTTTGTGCTCCTGAGATGCTGCTGGGCCTGCTGTGTTCATCCAGCCTCACATTTTATTATCTTGGCAAATTAATTTGATGCCTCTATGCACCTTATAACTACTAATTGCCTAATTAGGTAAAATTAATGATGAATGACTACTCCCAACAAGTGGTAGGGTGAGGACCCATATTTGACTTCAACATTGAAGCCCCAACCCAAAGTACATAGTCCTATCCTGAATTTCTGCCTGGTATGAGTCCAGAAGGTTGTTTTCTGGAAAAGACTTATAAAGAAGAACAATCTGTGTTTTTAAATACATTTTACCCTGACTTAATTTCCATAATGTTAATACAAACAGCAGACCATTTTACACCTAGTAAATAGACAACCCTCTATTTATTCCAAAGGAGTTAATTTATTTTGGGTGTCAGTAGGAAAGAGAAGCAATTGACCATTTGGATAATTTAATCAATATTTGCACTAATGGTACAGAAGGTAAAGTAGTGGGCCTTGATTATCAACGCATTTCTCTCATCACAATCATACCAACCTGGTTATTGTTCCAAACTACCACTTGTTTAGGTATTCTGGCAATCATTAAAGCCCAGTGTTTTAATGTATTTACCTCTTCAAACTGTTGACCTCCAAAAGCAACATAATTCCAATCTTTTAAATGCGCTCGACTTCAAAGTGCTTCTGTTACATTTATCTCATTTTGTACTGTTAACTTTTAGCTTTCAGAATTATAATTGATATACCAAAAGATATGAGCCATGAATTACATCACTGTAACACATCTTAAAAGAAAGTTACCTTTTATGCTCAGAGTTCAACGTTATTATCATGCTTGTGTTTTGCCATAAAGGAAAACACATTCCAGCGCTCCAATAAATATCAGCTCATGATTATTATTTAATCATGTAAGGATGTATTCAATGTGCTAATGGTTGTGACCTTTAAAAATGAAATGATTAGGATAACGTGGACCTTAAATATTAGCAATGTATTCGTGGAGATGTAGTGAACGTTTTATCTGATTTATTGGACTCTATTTTCCTGCCTTACTCTGATTCTTGCAGAAAATAAATTTGGGCAAGCCTAGGCTTACAATCATAGCAAATATGCAGGATTCTATTTTGATAGTTTCTCTCGTCTTAGATGCAGATTCGGCCTATCCAAAACAAGTCTTCAGTTCATTTATACATGTTGACGTTTGCCTTGCCATACCTGATATTGTGCTCCATCCTACTCTGGAAGAAATCCAGTATATTTTGAATAGAGTGTGTGACAGTATTATCAATGTTTCCAAAGGAGTATCCATGTGGAGCAAGAAAAGTATGACAACAGTATGTATTATAAATATTTTAACACTTGGCTAATATGCAGCAAGATTGGATTTATTTTGAATTGAGGAATTCCTTTTAAAGCTATATGAATTTAATTGTTTGCTCGTACATTTTAGAGAGTAATGGTGAAACATATTTGAAATGTTGAGGTGGAAACTTATACAGATTGAAATTTGTGGAGATTTGCTGATGTAAATACTAGTAGACATGAATCACTCACCTAATTATAAAGTGAGCTAATCCAAAGTCTCAAATAAGGCTCAATTGTTAACTTGCAGTCAGGTGAAATATACATCAGATGGTGTTATCAAAACTACGTGGTGAAATACACTGATAAAAATTAGTGAACTGAATCAACTGACAATCATTCACAGAAATTGAAATAAATGTGTAATTTTATTAACAGAAAAAGATGAATGACCACAAAACAGTTGAATTACAAAGAAATGATACACAGGATGACCCCTCCATTGATAGTCAAGAAGGGAACATTGCAGGTAATTACTAATGGATGCAGCATGAGGATGAAAAATAGAATGGCTGTTAAAGTGAACATATAAAACTTCATTACATTACTCATGAACATTTTACCTCCTTTGATTGGTTTGGTTGTACTTACCTTGTTCTGTCTCTGTTCAAATTTCTCACCTAGAATCACGCTACTTGTTTTTTTTTTGGAGTTATGTCTGCTCCATGTCCTTGAAAGGTTTAATGTCCTCTCCATGTCTGCTCGTATTCCCCATGTCTCTCATGTATCATCCTCAACCACAATTACAATATTCATTGTGTGCAGTGGTTAGGAGGCATGTCATAGCAATGAAAATCTTTCAAATGGGAATGGAAAAGTCCACGTCCAACAAACCAATAGAGCTGTCACTTAAATGCATGATTCATACTGAAACAAAACCCAGGCCTGTAAAACAAAACCCTTTAAATGGCCATCAGTTGTATAAACAACCACTGATTTATTAATGTCATAAATTACTGAAAACACTTTCATAAAGGTACAGTCACCACTGTCAGTACAGAACCATTTTATTTACAGATCTAAAGCATGCTGGACATACAAGTTACTTCAGCTTGTGTCATTAGAGTTCCCCTGTATAGTTTTCTTCGATTTTAAATGCATAATGGCACTATTCCAAATGGGAAAAATACTCTGATATGTACTGTTAGTCAGTACATTGGTCAACCTAGTTCTGTAGGACAGAGCCCTATGATCAATCATTGCGGTAAGAATTCGTCTAGTTTATAATACAATACCTAATAACAATACTTGATATTGTCTAAACAATTTTTAACACTAACTTGTTCGAATGTTCCTCACTACTTAGCATGCTTCCTCCAAGGATCCCAGCTTTGAATCAAGGCAGGTTTTGTAAACCCTTTCAGTCTCAAACAACAACCCCTCCCCACCCCGCCTTTCCCCCACTCCCACCCGACCTGTCGAAAATATTGGATGACAAGTAAACAGTTCATCTAGGGTTGTGAGTGGCAACACTAATGTCAGAGGATGCGAAAATAGGATTATGAATGATCCCTAACCTAAACCTTTTCCTGCCTATGGCAAGATTATACTGCCTGGTTTTATACAGGAAATTTAAACATATGAGAAGAATGAAATTTGGTGATCCTGTCCATTTCCCAACTCTAGGAAGACATGAAAATTCCAGATTATCCAAAGTTCCATATTATTCTCCTCAGTGCTGTAGTAGGATATTGTCATGTGTACATAGCTATAGTGATTGCACCTCATGGTAGATTGTTTTAGGTGCTTGTTTGTTCTTCATGAGTGACATAAGAAATGGTATTGCTTGTACTGTTGTTCTCCATTTGCAGATGATACTGTACCAGATGTGATGGTCGCCCACACTCAACCTAATAATCACTACAAGATAATTTCTGAAAATAAGGACATAATTAAGCTACTTTCTCTTATTTCATCATCTGTCATTTCATTTAGAAAGGTAAAATAATTAGACTGGAAATTGTTGTGACTACAATTAATTATTTAAATGCAGTTGTATCTAATTGTGCTCGTGAAACATTTTTTATTTTCAATGGGAAAATCACCTGATGAAAAAATAGGTCAAGGCCATGATGTGAATATTTGTTAGACAGTTGTTCGTAGTAGCTTTGCATTTGCTTGATATGTTTAGTTTCAAATGGAGACTGGTGAAATTGGCAGATACATGTTGATTGAAATTAAACACAGAAGTATTTTGTTTTGATAGGAACAATATGAGAGGCAGTACAAACAGTATACTTTTAAAGATATTGCAAGAATCTGATGAATTTGTATGCACAAGCCTTTAGCAGTGGCAGGATAAGTTGAGTAGGCATTGAAATAACAAGAGTATGGGATCCTTGCCTTTATTATTAGAGGCAAAGGCCACAAACGAATTGTCATGCTGAGCGTTTAAAACACAGGTTAGGTATTCTGTATAATTGAAGTTACCAGATTTAGGAAGATGTCTTAGAGAGGGTGCAAAGGAGATTTAATAGAATTAAATAGAAAACAAAATATTACATTGCTGCATATTTGAAATTCATGGGACCACAGCGTACAGTACTGGTCACCATTTGCTGCGAATCCATTCTGTAGCAGTTATCACTTTCTTGACAGCTCCTTTCTTTTCTGGCTCTTCTAATTTTCCTCTGAGGGTAACTAAGAGTAGCTGGAACTTTCCTTAACAGATATCTAATTGGTCTTACACTCTTATCTGCTTTAAGATGATTATCTGCATGGAAACATCCTAACCCTGTTAAGGTATAACACTTGTAAATTAATGTGACATTACTGTACTCCTATATAATTTGTACCATAGTCAATGGTTTAGAATGCTGTAACATGTAGCAAATTTCTTTTGGCATTTTGAGAGCTGCCAGTCTAAACTCTTGACATTTTCTGGCTGAAGTTAGTGGCTTTTGCTGCTGCCAATGACATTCAACTCTACAACTTTGCCTCTATCATTCCATTGGGCTCTAGGTCTGACCTCTTAACCTAAATATGGCATCATCATATAGCCTGACCTTACTGCTGAGGGTTTTGATTTTGAAATGCCATGTTTCGGTACTTCACACAGGTATGTGAAGATCATGATGTTGCCATGATACATCAGTATTTATCTGACTAGAAAGGTTGATGAGGGTCGAGCTGTGGATGTGGTGTATATGGACTTCAGTAAGGCATTTGATAAGGTTCCCCATGGAAGGCTCATTCAGAAGGTCAGGAGGAATGGGATACAGGGGAACTTAGCTGCTTGGATACAGAATTGGCTGGCCAACAGAAGACAGCGAGTGGTAGTAGAAGGAAAATATTCTGCCTGGAAGTCAGTGGTGAGTGGGGTTCCACAGGGCTCTGTCCTTGGGCCTCTACTGTTTGTAATTTTTATTAATGACTTGGACGAGGGAATTGAAGGATGGGTCAGCAAGTTTGCAGACGACACAAAGGTCGGAGGTGTCGTTGACAGTGTAGAGGGCTGTTGTAGGCTGCAGCGGGACATTGACAGGATGCAGAGATGGGCTGAGAGGTGGCAGATGGAGTTCAACCTGGATAAATGCGAGGTGATGCATTTTGGAAGGTCGAATTTGAAAGCTGAGTACAGGATTAAGGATAGGATTCTTGGCAGCGTGGAGGAACAGAGGGATCTTGGTGTGCAGATACATAGATCCCTTAAAATGGCCACCCAAGTGGACAGGGTTGTTAAGAAAGCATATGGTGTTTTGGCTTTCATTAACAGGGGGATTGAGTTTAAGAGTTGTGAGATCTTGTTGCAGCTCTATAAAACTTTGGTTAGACCGCACTTGGAATACTGCGTCCAGTTCTGGGCGCCCTATTATAGGAAAGATGTGGATGCTTTGGAGAGGGTTCAGAGGAGGTTTACCAGGATGCTGCCTGGACTGGAGGGCTTATCTTATGAAGAGAGGTTGACTGAACTCGGTCTCTTTTCATTGGAGAAAAGGAGGAGGAGAGGGGACCTAATTGAGGTATACAAGATAATGAGAGGCATAGATAGAGTTGATAGCCAGAGACTATTTCCCAGGGCGGAAATGGCTAGCATGAGGGGTCATAGTTTTAAGCTGGTTGGTGGAAAGTATAGAGGGGATGTCAGAGGCAGGTTCTTTACGCAGAGAGTTGTGAGAGCATGGAATGCGTTGCCAGCAGCAGTTGTGGAAGCAAGGTCATTGGGGTCATTTAAGAGACTGCTGGACATGCATATGGTCACAGAAATTTGAGGGTGCATACATGAGGATCAATGGTCGGCACAACATTGTGGGCTGAAGGGCCTGTTCTGTGCTGTACTGTTCTATGTTCTATGTTCTATGTTCTATGACACATTATATTAACCTGATGTTCTTCTGCAGTCATCATTCCAACAGTCACAAATCATTTATCATTAATCAACCTAACTGAACAAACCTGTTGAATTATGTGGAGTGATTCATCAGAATGCTTAGCCGATATCTCTCCAAAGACCAAATATACCCGTGTGTTGTACATTCTTCTAGCCATATACCTGTGTGAAAAATTATTCGCAACAAAAACAATGCTTTTCCCACATAGCACATAATTTATTATCACTAAGAAGGCTAATGGAAGGCTTCATCACAAAAAGAGCTGAGTACAGGAGTAGTGAAGTCTGCTGCAATTGTAAAGGAGCTTGGTTAGACCTGCACCTGGAACATGCT
This sequence comes from Stegostoma tigrinum, assembly GCF_030684315.1. NCBI lineage: Eukaryota > Metazoa > Chordata > Chondrichthyes > Orectolobiformes > Stegostomatidae > Stegostoma > Stegostoma tigrinum. The sequence goes on from NC_081369.1 coordinate 19,553,680, forward strand.
GTGCAGTTTTGGTCTCCTTATCTCAGGAATGATATTGTTGCCATAGATATAGTGCAATAAAGTTTTATGATGTTTATTCTTGGGATGGCAGGACAGTCCTATGAAGAGAGAGTGAGAAACTGGCTGTAGTGATTGGAACCAGGTTGACCTTGTTGATGATGAGGTCATTGATTGGCCCTGGTTAACAACCCAAATCAGCCCTGGCTGACGAGTATAAACAGGAGATTTAGAATCCCTCCAGTTTAGGGGACTGACTTTGAGTTGGGTGGCCATAAAAGGTGACTTGGTGATGAGATACTGGCCTCGGTGCAGTTATCTCAGTGGTCATGAGGGAAAACAGGATGTACCAGAAGAATGTTGGCTCACAACAGTCATCTTGGAGTTTGGATAATCATTTCTGGAATCATGCCTTTACTTGGGAAGCTTGACGCATTTGATCCTGCTGTTGAAGACTGGGCCCAGTATGTGGAAGGAATGCAATATTTTTTTCCAGGCAAATAACATTGGGGCATGTGTAAAGCTTACTGCTTATGAACCTGCAGCATTCTTAGTTATAAGGGGTTTAACTTTCCCGGATACTAAAACCTTTGAAGAGTTTATAGATTGGTTAAGGAACATTATGACCCCTCTAATTCTGAAATACTATTGGTTTTATTTGGCTCTTAGAGAACTGGGGGAGTCTATTGAGATTTTGAACTAGGCTGGGATCACTGGGAGATGCATGTGATTTTGGGTTAACACTGAGTAAGATGCTCACAGGCCAGTTTGTTAATAACAACCATGCAGATGTGCCTAATAGCTGAAGCCCAACTGGATTTCAAACAGGCACTATAACTAGCATTTTCATTAGAAAATACAGTAAGTGGAGATTGGGAGCTACATGATGTCCCAATAGAAATGGACTCCCTCACCTCTCCAAATGAGTTTGGGGAACACCACTTGAGTGCATACAATTGCAGAGCCTCACACAGAACATATCCTGGGCAGAGGGCGCCCTTGTCCGGCCTACAGCAGAACCCCACAGCAAAGCTGAGCCTCGGCCAAATGGATTAAAAACGTTCTTCAGGATGTGAGCTATCAAGCTGTTGTAGTTACTGTCAGTATGCAGACTTGAGACAGCACAGGAGTCCTACAAGGCCTGACTTAAATAAGAAAACTCATAAGCCAGCACCTAGGAGAGTGTACACTCTGGAAAGAACCCCTACATATGGGTTGCAACAATTAAATTGCTTAATGACATCCAAATTAGAATAGTTTAAAATGAATTTTGGATTAAATGGTCACCTGGTTCCCATGGAGTTAGATATTGGCACAGCTGTATCAGTGGTTGCAGAATTGGCACCAAGTGTCACTACTTACTGAGGTTCTACCTGTTCCCCGGTGTTGCGAAGGATGGGCCTGGCCTCGTTGCTGCGGAACGCTCCAAGTAATTGGACCGTTCCGTATCACCTGTCCTTCGTGGAGAAATTTTTGAAAGGAAACACCTTTGACCACAAGGCCCTCAGGCAATGGTCAGCACGTAGTATCCTCGGGACCCTTCGGGAAAAGGAGAGGGTGGATCCTGTCGTGTGGTTTCCCCACGCAGACTGCCAAAGTCATTTGGCAGAATGCCTCATCGCCAGAACTTTCAAACAAGCTCAAGGACATTGCTTGGCTGGCGGTGAGAGGGGCTCTGCCAGTGAGATCCTTTATGCATGCCCGGAATCTCTGCGCCACCGCACGCTGCCCTCGAGGTGGCTGCGGGGGGGGACGAGACTGTCGATCACCTCCTTCTGGAGTGTGCCTATGCGCAGGAGGTCTGGAGGGGGATGCAGTGGTATTTGTCGAGGTTCGACCCGAGCAGCTCCGTGACGTGGGACTCCGTGCTCTACGGGCTGTTTCCGGGGACGCACACCGAGACCAACATCAACTGCGCCTGGAGGACCATCAATGCGGTGAAAGACGCTCTTTGGTCTGCCCGCAATTTGCTGGTCTGCCAGCTGAAAGAACTGACCCCGACCGAATGTTGCAGACTGGCGCACTCCAAGGTCCAGGACTACGTGCTGAGGGACGCGCTGAAGCTTGGGGCAGCCGCTGCCAAGGCGCGGTGGGGAAAGACCACCGTATGAACCCCCTCATCCAGAATAGGAAAAAGAACCCTATCTGGTAACTGGGCCCAGCTGGCGCCTTCCCCAACTGGTCAGGGGACAAACTGGGACTGTGCGGGGTGACGACTGCCAGGGTGGTTTCTTTGCTTTGTTTTTTTTTTCTCTCTGATTTGTTTTTTCCTTTAGTTGGTGTACGTACCCCCTGGGTAACTCGGAGTGGCTTGCATGACTGGGTAGGTGTGTAAATGTTTTATTTTTTGTACATTCTATGAATAAAGTATATTTTTTTCAAATTAAAAAAATGTGGTTGCAGAATTGGTCTTTAACGAGATTTGCTCAGGACTCCACTCCTTAAGTTTGCACAAGACCTCAGCCAGAGTGAGAACATATACCAGGGAGCCTTTGCAAATTAAGGGTATGACTTTGGTTCCATTCTCCCATGAAAAGCAGTTGGTTCAGTTACCACTGATGGTAGTAAAAGGCTTGTGTCCAAGCCTATTGGGATGGAATTGGGTGAGAAAGATTCACCTGGATTGAGTCAATATTTTTTGATTTTAAAAAATGTCTGCTTCAGTGAAATATCCAGGATTATTTCAGGAAAGGCTTTAGACTATCAAAGGGGCCAAAGCCACTTTACATGTCAGCAAGGAAGCAATTGCAAGGTTTTGCATGGCCCACCTGGTGCCAGTGGTCTTGTGGGCAAAAGTAGAGGCTGAAATGAGGTGGCTGGAGTGGAAAGAATCCTCAAACCAGTGCAGTTTGCAGATTGGGCAGCACCAGTTGTACTGATTGTGAAGCCTGAAAGCTCAATTTTCCTTGGTGGGGATTTTAAGCGAATAGTAAACTATTTCTTGCAGCTGGATAAATGCCCCGTCCCTTTCATAGCGGACTTAGATACAAGTTGGCGGGAAGGGCTATCCTTTATGAAACTGGATATGAGACACATCTGCCTGCAATTGCGGTTGGATGAGGAGTCCCAGAAGTGCTTTACAATTAATACCCAAAAGGGGGTATACATTATCAATATACAAGATTACCATTTGGGGTATCATCAGCCTACACCATTTGCAGTGGACAATGGAGAACATTTTACAAGGGCTACCCCAATTGCCATTTATATTAATGATGTAATAATAACAAGGAACACCAATAAAGAGCACTTGGAGAACTTGGAAATAGTGCTTGTATGTTTCTCCCAGGTGGGTGTATGCTTTAGGAGGGGAAAACGCTTGTTCCAAACACCCCAAGTGACCTACTTGGGTTACAGAGACAACAAAACCGGCTTACACCCGTTGAAAGAGAATGGCTGGGAAAATCCTGGACACAATTCCATGTCAACTATGTCGGTCCTTTCATGGGCTCAATATTCCTGGTTGTTGTGGACACTTATTCAAAGTGGTTGGACTTGCACAATGTTGATTCAGCAAACTCAAGGATGATGATTGAGAAGCTGCAAGCATCACTTGTGATACATGGACTCCTGGAAGAATTGGTCACCACAATGGGACGTCATTTACCAGCAGCGACTTCGAATATTTCCCAAAGTCAAATGGCATTCCATGCATCAGAACAGCTCCATATCATCCATTGTCTAATAGTCTAGCAGAAAGACCTGTCTAAGCATTGAAAACAGGCTTAAAGAACCAGCCTACAGCATCACTTAACCAAACTGTCCTGGTTCCTGTTTGATTATAGGATCACCCCACGCACAATAGGGATGGTTCCTGCAGAGTTGCTGGGTGGGAGAAGACTCCGCACCAGGTTAAACCTGATATTCCCAGACCTGGGGGGTGGGGGGAGCGTGGGGAGTTGGCGAAGGGTGAAACAGGAATGCCAGTGCTAGCCATATACCTCCTCTAAGCAAGAGAAACAATTCAGGGGATGAATTTTGGTGCTGGATCCATGGAAATGACCCTGTAGGGGTATGAGACAAGGTGGATGTGAGATCAGGTCCCGTCACTTACAAAGTTGGGTAGTTGAGGCGGTCCTGAACAAACATGTGGATCACCTGAAAGCTCTTACCTTGCAAACGGGACAGGGACAAAACATACCTGGCCTGCCAGAACAACCAGAAAGCCTGTTGGAAACCATGGTTCTTCCCCTCTGTCTCATCCTCAGAGTCCGAGATGGAAGCAGCCTCGATACCATTACCACTGGAAGAACAGGAGGAAACTCTACTGAGATGCTCTGAATGGAAGCCGCGGGCTATGGTCTGGTACGCTCCACTTGTGTCAGAGACTGAATCAGAAAAACTGGACTTGGGGCAAAAACATTATAGGAAGATCTACAAGCTAAAGGCCAGGCCTACATCCCCAGATTTAGTGGGGAAGAGATGTAGTGATTAGAACCAGATTGACCTTGTTGACTACAAGGTAGTTGATTAGGGTTGTTAACCTGGTTCAATCAGAAAAGCCCTGGCTGAACAAGATAAACAGGAGATTTAGAATCTCCTCAGTTCAGGGACTGACTCTGAGTTACCTGACTACAGCCAGTGTACTGTACAAATGTAAATAAAGGGTGACTTGGTGACAGGATACTCCCCTCAGTGCAGTTATTTCACTGGCCAATATTCACGGGAGTTTTGAGGACAGAAAGATAATTTCATTTAAAGTTTGAAAGTACTTAAAGGGATGCTGGGAAGATATTTCTCCTGATGGGAAAATCTCAAATCAGGATACACAATTTAAAAATAAGGGGGATTTCGGTTCTAACAGAGATGAGGAGAATTTTGTTTTACTCAGATGGTGCTGAACTTCTGGATTTCTATATCTCAAAGGACTAAGGAAGCTGAGTCTTTCGGTATATTTAAAATAGATGTTGATAAAGGTTTGACATAGGTGATGTCAAAGGTGATGGCAATAGTATAGGTAAATGGCTTAACTTGGGATCAAAACATGCCTACAAAGCAAAAATTTCAGCAGTGTACATTTTCTATATTTCTGATAAATTTAGGGTGATACACACTTTGAAACAATTTCTTCCCACCAGTGTTAAGAATGTATCTATATGTCGTTGTTCTAGTTCAAGGAGATCCAACACAATTTCATAATTTTGCCATCACACTCGGAAATGTTGCTCTTTCTACATCACATCATCTTTCATTTTGGCTGATGCTGGGGGAGGGAGAGCAATTGTTTTTTATTTAGTGTTTCGGCTGTTGTCTATTTGTTATATTTCAATTGTTTGGAGCTGCTCTGCAGGTCTGAATATTCCCTTATTTGAGTATCGACAGTTTTTTTTATTATTGCTCTTCAATGCTCTATCTCAGCTCCACTTATAACATCATCTTTTGAGCTGTCAAGATAACTGTCTGGCCCGTACTGTGATTTCATTGAAACTGGCTGCGAAGTGGTAACCCTGTCAATGTCTCATTGTAAAGGTCACTGAATGTGACAATCATATTAGGACAGATTGCATTTCTATCCCAGACACTGGATATTTTCTATATAGTACAGAATAATAGGGGAAGCTTGATAGAAGTTTTCAAAACAATGAAGAGTTTTGATAGCATGATTGAGGGAAAACTGCTACCATTTGCAGATGGGTCAGTAACCAGTGTGTATATAGTTAAGGTTTTTTTGGCAAAAATGGTGATGTGAAGAGGAAAACAGTTAGACAGTAAGCTCTTATGTTTTGGATAACACTGCCTGAAAAGGTATTAAAAGCAGATTCAATGATAACATTGAAAAAGAAGTTAAATAAAAACTTGAAAAGGAAAGAATTACTTCACTGCAGGGAAAGATAGTGAAATGAAACTGATTGAACAAGTCTTTCAAAAGGCCAGATTAGGCAGGCATGTTTAGTCTTCTCCTGTGCTGTATCATTGAGTGTTTCAATAAAAGTAGTAAAACCGTTGTAATTTTCTCAACATTTCAATGCACTTAGAATTCTCAATATTTTGATTTTACTGTTCCCATCCTAGGACCTACAAGACATTCTCAAAACATTCAACAAATACAGTCACATCTGGAGAGAAGACCGCGAGAAAGCTCTTGCAAAGTTTATAGAAGGTTCCCCTTCACTGTCTGATTTTGAATTCCAAATCAAGTTCTATCACAACCTGCAAATCCAAATTCAGGCTGAACCTTGGGTTATGTATTTGGGTGCTCTTGCACTGTGTTCAGGTACTTGTTCCAAAACTTAATTTGTGAGATTTAAATTCTATGGCATGTGGGGGGAAAAAAGAATGAAATTGAGATTTAAGGAAAAACAACTAGACAAAATCATTAATATCATAAGAATATATTTTTAAAAATCCAACATTTTGCTCCAAATGCCATTTGAAATCACTCTGTGACAACTAAATTGATTTTTAGCTTGCTGTTAGTTTGATCCGTTCAAGAATAATAATGCCGACAATTTTTAAAACATTTACTGTGAATCTTCCCTTTGTCACAAGAAATCACAGGACTGGACCAAGGAGGTTAATCCAAACTCTTAATATTTACATGGATTAAGGCCTGATTTTGCTGTTTATGCAGCATGCTTATCATATTAAACCACTTGTTTAAGTGTTAAGTCAGCTGTAGTGTGTAAAAACAAAAATTTGGCAGTTTTCAATGTGGTCTCTGATAATGATGTGGGTATGGTCAAGTTTGCCTTGCAAAGTACCATAACCGAAACAACTAGCTAACCTGTACAGGCCTGAATTCCCCTGGCCTTTGGGAACTCTGACGAAATCATGCTCACTTGATTATAAGGTTCCATTTTGGGCTGAAGTATACATTGAATGCTTTTAGTACAGTTTCAAAATCTGTATCTGCAAATCTTGGTATGTACATCCTCCTTGTGTACATTATTCCACCTCCCTTCTTAGGCTTTTAGACTTGACTGTTGGTGTCATTGCTCCATCATAAGACATTTCACTATCTCATTCCCATCACAGTTACTTTACAATCAATGACTCATTACATGCAGTTCTAAAGTACGCTGTAATGTAGGCGCAATGTCAGTTTTTGATCTCATGGCTGCATTGGTGTAACTGAGTGGTAGTATTACATCATCTTCCTCTCTACTTCTCGCTTGTACCTGGCCATTTTGCAGTTCTTGGCTATCTGATAAAAAGAGAGGAACAAGGATGAGGTTGTGCTTGGCGGGGGGTGGGTTGGGCAGTCAGGAAGAAATAAAAAAAAGTGTATGCCTAGACCATCTGTGTGTTACAATTTATGCAAGGAGTCCAAGTTGCTTCGGCACTTGTTACTTGTATATTGTAGAAAGTGAGAGGATAGGATCCAATAATCTTTCTGATATATGGTTGACCAGGAATCTCTTGCACTCTTTAATAAGTGTTATGGGCATGTGTTGGAACTTTTGCATGTTGCTGCTCAACCTGTTTGGCCACATTATGAACAACCTTTTTGGCCATCAGATTCTGGAGTTGAGTCTAGAGTTTCTATTTATTGGTAGGGACACCAACTCTTTCACTCCTGCTTAGACAATTTACAGCTTGTAACTATGATATGTAAGAAATGGAGAGACGGAAGATTGGACAGGTGCCATCATCTTTGGTTTCAGCTATTGATGGATCGATTTCTACCATTCCAAATGATGGTGACTATCTGTATGGGAACACAGGTTAATAGCCATACTGTCCCATTCAGGTAAGTTCTGCTGTAACTTTGCACCACTTTGTCCTGCCAGAAAAAGGTATGTGTGTTGGTTAGTGTGATGGGATCTGTGTTAAGTGGCTTTCAGAGTTGAATAGCTGACAGTGTAAGCAAGCTGAGAAATATGGATCTTGGGTTCATAGATGTGCCACATGTGTGAGGAAAACTGTGAATGAGAGATATGATTCATGGCTAGTAAGGGATATTGATCAAAATAAGAAGATGGAAAATTGAGTAATATGTGAAGCTTATGGTGCATTTCAAGGTTATTTGAAATTTAAATCACTCATTGTTTAATCAAGTGAGGACATTGAGCTTCTTATGGCACTGCATCCAGATCCTTGGGACTATGCTGTTAGTGACAGCTTCTGCTGCTAACAGCTTCAGATCATTCATCTTAATGGCCTTCTGGTCCTCAATGGATGCAGAGACTCTCTACTCCTGTGCATCTCCTATTTCAAAGCCTTCAGGTCTGTATCCAAGAGCTTTGAAGCATGCCCTGTGTCCTACTGCAGCATTATTCAATGTTCACATTGCTTGGCACTCAGACACTTCCAGCACTGGCTGTGGCTATAATATAACTCCCCTTTAAGAGATGCAGGTGGACCTAAAGCATTTCAGGCCAAATTTGTGTCGTGCAGGTTTTTTGTGAATGGCTACCAGGCTGAGGCATGTAGCCACTTAATAGAGATAACAAGGTGTAGAGCTGGATGAATACAGCAGGCCAAGCAGCATCTTAGGAGCAGAAAAGCTGACATTTCAGGCCTGGACCCTTTTTGATGTGTTTGAACACACTTCTTGGGCAATATCCAATTTTGCTCACAGAAGCTTATAATAGAAGTATAAAAATCACAACAGAATATATGACTTTGAAGTTTAATATTTAGTAATGCTTGTGTGACCCAGTCCAGTTATCCCATTTTTACCTCACATTGTTTAACCTGAAGAGTGCTTACAATCTGACGCACCACAGGAAATTGACTAAGAGGTCACAATGACATTAATAGCATCTATAGCAAATTATCTCATTGATTTTTCTGTGCTGTTCAAATCCTCCTATGTCTTTGAAATATCAAAGATATCCATGCTTCAAGCCATGGACATATTGCATATGATGAGTCTTCTACCATAAGTTTTCAGAAATTCTGTAATAATCTAATTTTGTTACTTTATCGGTTTGTATACTTACTTAAACAGATGATTTGAAGGTAGCCTTGATTGAAGAATGCAGAGCCTGGATGATTGGATATTCTCACCACTGCAATGAAAAATATAGAACAAATCTGAATAGTATCTTGATCTTTGTAGAAGAGACTTCCAAAAAACTTAATCGTCCAGTGAATGATATGGATGACATAAGAGTAATCATGGGTTCTCTGAAAGATATCCGGGACAAACAAATTGACATTGATTTACAGATTGGACCTATTGAGGTAGGTACATTTTCAGCCTCTATTTGAATAGCACATCAGAATTGCATTTCTTCTCGATAGTTTAAGTAATAATACGTATGCTGCAAACTTCTCAATATCATCTAGGCTTTTCACCTCCTGGAGTAAAGGTACCAGCCCAACTTGCTGTGTGAATTTTCTGTATGAAAACGAATTGTTCTGAGAGACTGTTTATGTGAAAGAAAGTTTGGAAGTTTGAACTAGTTCCTTGTGACTGTAGTGTCCACAACATTTATCTACCCATATTTCTGACAGCAGGGGTTGTTCTCAAGCGATTGCTAATGGGCTGCAGACAGTTTAGTTTATAGTTCACACATGTTTATGCTTGATCTTAGATTGTTTTATGCACATTGGTGAAAAAGTTTGTCAAGTGTTCTGCACTCTGTGATTTTCCTAGTTTGAAGACAGAATTAAGCTATATTTTCATACTCTAATAGAACTAGCTTTATTGTCACATGTTTGCCTGAGTACAGTGAAAGCTTTACAAGTCACCACTTACAGCACCATCTTAGGTTCAAATGTACTTAGGCATAGATTCTTAAGCACAAAATCTGAGGGGAGAAAAAAAAATCAGAAAAATAAAGAAATAAGGAGTCCAGCATTACAGACCTTTGTGCCATCTTAGGTATGAAATCATAGGAAAAAGATACAAAAATAAAGAAATAAAATGTTCAAAGTAACAGTCCTTCCAACCCAGCCCATGCAAGCACCTAACCTCTAGACCACACTGAACTTCACCTTGAGTGTCTCGAGACAAGGAGTCTGCTTTGAATCCACCTCGAATCTGGGAGTCTGCACTAAGGCTGGGAATCCACAATGGCTTCACTTGAGGCTCAAGGACAGGAGGTAAGAAGGAAACAATCTCAAAGAAAAAAATGGATGGAGCAGATATGAGCTCTGGCTGCGGAGCCCCACTCCACTGCCGTCTTGGATATGATATCATTTAATCCTCCTGAGGAAAATAGCACAATAATTTATTTAAAATCTCTTTCTATCTTGTGCCATGCCTTAAAAACAAGAAGTACATGACGGAGAAAATAATAGGATGTGCTGGGGGTGAAATGAAGTGAGGTGGAAAGACGCTCATGTGGAGCATGAATATTGGCATGGAGCTGTTGGGCTTGATGGTCTGCATGTGTACTGCAAAATTCAATACAATATGTAATTCTATTTTTTGAAATCTCAATACTGGTAAAATGGTAGAATAACAATATTGTTCAAATTCATCAAAGTCTTCAAAATTGTAATCACAATCACCTGAGTTGCTAAATTCAAGTGATTGGATACTGCATTTTTTCAATTTGACTTTGAATAATACATAAATGATGTTTACTTTAATAAGTTTAACATTGGTGTTCTATACTAAGATATGGGAACTGCTTTGAAATTGCTCTACATGCCACTAAGGAAACTGTAAGACCATTTTGGAAGGAAATAAATCTTTTTCTTTATTGGCTTTTATTTTAAAATTATACAGGAATTCTATGCTTTGTTGAATAAGTATGAAATCCAAGTTGTTAAAGAAGACTCAGACAGAGTGGATACGTTACGTTACACATGGGAAAAGCTCCTTTTACATGGAATGGAAGTACAGAATCATCTCATTTCTTTGCAACCCTCATTTCGTACTGAACTAATCACCAATGTTAAAATGTTCATAGAAGATTCTAATACATTTTGTTGCAACTATGAGAAGGTAATGTTAACATTTTCTTCCGACATTCCACAGGTTATACTTCTGATCATTGTTCGATCTCTTCTAGTTTATAAAGTTTTGAAGAGAAATAATTAGTTACTAAATTACCTAACTGGCTTTCTTCATTCAGGTATAATTAAAAATGTGCTGATCTAATGCTTTATTTTGATGCTTTTTTTTAAACATGATTCTTTGTATGTGTACCATGGAGCTTTTCTTCAAATGTCAAAGTAACAGGAAATGATTTTATAACTATACTTGTCCCTAGCGTCATTGCTACAAAGTGAGGTTGAATGAAGACTGATTGCATTTTCTATCAAGGATTCCATCTAATGCCATATTTGCTCACTGCAGTGCCAGTCAGTCCCAGTAGTCCCAATATAATGTGAATTTGGGATGTATTAAATATCATGCTAATGCTGGTGTAAAGTGAATCAATTAAAGGAATATTCTGGGGAAGGCTCACCAAAGTTGTTGCCATTAATGGAAGTCAATGGATGTAAAATTTCACAAACAATTTTTAGGTATAGCCTACAGGAAGGACAGAATGCTTGCAGAATGTAGTTGGATTTTATATGTGGCACTGGAGCCTGTGCATTATTATCCCTCATTATTGAAGTGTTAAAATCAGCATACAAACTTAAAAAAAATCTGCAGCTATCCCAATGTATAGGGCAGCTATTGAATTAATAAAACATAAATCAAGGAAATAACTACAACAAAAAAACACACACTGAAATGTACAAAAGATATAAACTGATCCCACCTTAACGTGGTGACTAAATACAATCTTTGTGGAACAAAACCGAAAGATCTTGGGTCTTAGATTTGGTTTATGTTGATTGTTGGTGTGTTGGCAGGAGGAGTGCCCTTAATTTCTCCATTCCTTGGTTAAAAGGTATGTGAGTTAAATGTGATAATTTCAGTTGAAAATCAGAATGGTATAGATATGGGATTCAAGTGTGAATAGTCAAATAGCCTCAAAACTCCATATTGACATTTTATTGTTTTACATCTATTATTATTCAATTATTTCAATCATGAAATTATTTAAATGCCCAGAAGGCTGAAATACATTGCACTCCCTGAGAACATTAGCACAGAAAATTTGTGAAGACTGCCCTTTCCCAGATTGCTTCTCTTGAAAGGGTGGAACATTGCCTTTTTACAAGAACAATTAAACAGGATTAAAGTAATTTTACAGCATAATTGACCACCTTTTACATTATGTTTAATGAACAAAGCTTCCTCAAAAATTAGAAAGGTACTTTCCAACACTAACACCATTAAAAATCTACAGCTGCTTCATCAATGACCTTCCCTCCATCATAACATCAGAAGTGGGGATGTTTGCCAATGATTGCACAATGTTCAGCACCATCCATTACTCCTCAGATATTAAGTAGTCCATGTTCAAATGCCACAAAATCTGGACAATATCCAGGCTTGGGCTAACAAGTGGCAAGTGACATTCGTGCCACACAAGTGCCAGGCTATGACTATCATCAATAAGAGACAATCTAATCACCACCCCTTGACATTCAATGGTAACACTAATCCCCACTATCAACATCCTGGGGATTACTATTGACCAGAACCTCAGCTGGACTCTCATAAATACAGTGGCTACAACAGCAGGTCAGAAGCTAGGAATACTACAGTGAGCCACCCACCTCCTGACTCCTCAAGTCTGTCCACCGTCTACAAGGGACAAGTCAGGATTGTGATGGAATACTCCCCACTTGCCTGGAAAGGGTGCAGCCCCAACAACACTCAAGAAACTTGACACCATCCACGACAAAGCAGCGTACTTGATTGGCACCACATCCACAAGGATCCACTCCTTCCATCACTGGCATTCAGTAGCAGCAGTGTGTAATATCTGTATGATGCACTGCAGACATACACCAAAGATCCTCAGACCGCACCTTCCAATCTATTACCACTTCCAACTCGAAGGACAAGAGCAGATATATGGGAACACCATCACCTGCAAGTTCCCTTCCAAGGCACTCACCATCCTGACTTTGAAATAAATCACTGTTGCTGGGTCAAAATCCTGGAATTCCCTCCCTCGTAGCATTTTGGGTCAACTTACAGCAGGAGGACAGCAGTGGTTCAAGAAGACAGCTCTCCATCACCTTCTCAGGGACGCCTAGGGATGGGTAAGAAATGCTGGCCAGCCAGCGCTGCCCACATTCCCACAAATGAATAGAGGGAAAAAAATGTTCTTTCTGTCTGTGGGTATCTTATTTACACAGGACTCAGGTGCTTCTAACGCTGTATGCTCATCTCATGCAGCCTGAAAATCCAGCAGAGGAGAGAATACCAGAAGTGGCTATGTACATTCAGATCCTTGACGTTCTGCTTTCAGTTCATTAATTTCCCACTGAAGTTAAAATGGGAGTTTAATGAAATTCCTGATGAAACTTGTGACAATAGCTGTTGACTCAGTATAGTTTGTTTACTTTTCAAATTTTTAGGTCTGCCAGGACAATTTCTCATTTTTATACATTTGTGTTTTTTTCTCCAATGCAAAACCAAATACTTTCTTCTATATTTCCTATTAGGGAGGCCCCATGCAGCATGGACTATCTCCACAAGAAGCAAGTGATCAATTGGTTATCTATCAGGTGCAGTGACCTTGTTTGTACTTTACCAATGTTTGGGGGAGAGGCATGCTTTTTTTGTTTTAGTCACATCTTGGTGTAAATATCTTTGTTATTTTTAACTCAGGTAGAATTTGGGGAAGGTATAATATCAAATCAATAATTTTATCCATGGCACTAAAAAATAGTATATAACCTACTCTCAATGTATCTTCTGATACTTGAGATGATGAGTCACTTAATTGGTATAATGTTCAAGTGGAATGTCCAATATTTGTTTATCGTGGCACACTGTCAATTTAGAAAAACTGATGAGTGTTAACCTCCGTGTCCAGTTCTGTCATTACTCCAAACCCAAGTAAAAGAGAAGTAGAGTGAGTTAATTAGATAGATAATTAGTGTATTGTAACCATGTCAGTTTTTTCAGGTAATGTGACATTTGTCAAAGGCCATAAATGAATCTGAATTTGAGTGAGATGTTGAATTGTGTGTTTGTGAAGAGAATGGAAGTGCCATTGTTTTCAAACTCATCCTACTAAAGATCATTCTAATTAATGTTTTAATATTTGTAAAAGGGATGAGAAACATATTTCTTTTAAACATGAAAACTAACTAAAATATAAATATTAAATATTTTTCTATTTAAAAGGTATTTATTTTCCTAACATAAGACTTTAAACTACATCTTCAAATGTTAAGACTTCAACATTGTAAGGTCTGTAAGCATTTTTGTGTGCCGTCAGCTTGTTGAAATGTTGTAGATTTCAAAGGGAAAAGAAGTTGTTTGCAGGGCTAGACTTAAGAACACTGGTTAACTGTGGGAGCTTTGCTGTTGTGATCTAAGCTGTACAGATCACATGATTTATTAGAAAATGTGCTCTCTAATCGTTACAGAATCGTTTTGACAACCTTTATCGCAAATACATCACCTACACAGGTGGTGAGGAACTCTTTGGACTGTCAGTTACACAGTGTCCTCAGTTGTTGGAAATAAAGAAGGAGCTGAACCTTTTACAGAAACTCTACAGTCTCTACAATAATGTTATCAATACAGTGAATGGTTACTTCGATATTCTCTGGTCTGAGATGAACATAGAAAAGATAAAAAATGAGCTTCTGGATTTTCAAAACAGGTTCGTTAGCTGTATGTATTTTCTAGACTCTCAACTGATTTTACACAAACCTGAAATTTCATGTTTCATAACAAAGTAAGTGCATTGACTTGGACAGTCATTTTCTTTTTTCTTACCTACTTGAGAAAGCTTTATGACACAACTTATTCATTTTTCATCTTGTTTGCTGAGCTCCAGGTTTGTCCACATATATTAAGAGTTGCACAATGTGACCTATGAATCTATAAAACCAAGGCACCAGCCCAAGAAGTAATTTGCAAGACTGACTTTCATATTACAAAACACATAACCACTGTTTGATACTTTTGGCAAGCTATATTGCGAATTCATCATTGGCATTTGTGTTTGCTTAGCAGCGTTTCACAACCCACAATTTATAGTAATTTCATAATTTTGAAAACCTTTCAAGCCAAGAGAACACAAAAATGAAGAATATCATTTTGAGACAGAAGGGGTGGAAAGAAGAGAGGGTTTTCTGATGACTTTCAGTGAATCTGATTGACATGGCTGCTAAAGCTTAAAGTTTGAGTCGATTTGAACTGTAGCACAGGGTTGAATATTTGGCAGGTATTGTATGGATGGCAATACTTTTGATCTGTCAAGATTTTGTTCTTTACGTAACTGTGCAGAATAAAATATTTTCATCTAATTTGAGCAAAATATAGATTGTCCTGGAATGTTAAGGGCAGCGGCAACTTTCCTTGTTCTATTACTTGTTCATAGCCTGCATTAATAGTCTGCTAATATTGATTAACTGCTGGTGAGGAGACCTGTAAAGACTCTCTTCAATTGTTTAGCCTTGTACCTGATGGTTATTTTGTCATAAACTAGGTTTTCCAGTTGTTTGTTCTAGAGTTGAGGGAAGCATACACCATAGCAGCATTTTCCGCTGATCACTGCTTACTCTGAGGGTAATAATGGGGTGCTTGGGGGTGGGGTATCTTTCCCAGTCTTTTCTGGATGAGAGATTCTTTTTGCTGGAGTGGAGTTTGGGAGAGGGACTTCCTTCCTGAGAAAAGAAATTCTTTTCAATCGCTTGTTATTCTGTATTGTAAAGATGTTGGCCAAAAAAAAGACATAATTCTGGAGTACTACAGACGTAATGCCAGTAGCAGAATCATGCAAATTGGTTCATCAACCTTAATTGTTTATTATCAGTCTTAACTTCAATTTCAGAATTAGCTTGACAATCACACATGAGGTTGGTGATGTTCAGACAATGGGACTGGGGCAGTGTGGAACCGATCAGGATTGGTGGAAGCAGTGAATGCTTGGTTTAATGTAGAACCTGAATGAGTAGAAATGCTCTTCCTCATTATACAATAAAACAAATTGAAAGAAAAATATTGATTTGCATGATCTTGCAACTTGCACAATCCATTTAAGATGCATTTGCATTGGCTGCTGAGCACCTGAAGAATTTGTTTTATGTATATGGGAATGCGAACATCTCTGGCAAGGCCATGATTGCATTATTGTTATTATAGCATGTTAGTATATAAGTACAAGTTATATCGTTGTGTAAGACACTTTTATACCAATGAGGAGGACCTGGATGGGAGGTCTTGCTGTTTCAAGATCCTTTGCTTTTCCCTTACCAAATCCATATGGTATTGTCATGGCGTGTAGTGCTTAAGACAAAATAACCCTTTCAAACATTTACACCATTAAACAATGCGTTTCTAGCTCATAATGAACATGGCATAACACCTCCTTGCGGAACCTTAAGACTCTTAATTTATGTTTCAGTTTGTAAGTCATTATTGTTCACCACGTTGAATATTCAGTTGATTGGTGGAAGTAAGTGGGCAGTATCAATTTGGTCTAGGCCCAGAATGTCAGCTTTTATGCTCCTAAGATGCTGCTTGGCCTGCTGTGTTCGTCCAGCCCCACACTTTTGTTATCCCAGTTACAATTTGGTCACCTGGTTTGCTGCCTGCCTTTCTTATTGATTGATTTGGAACGGGAAATTGAACAGGGTGAGTAATAACCAGCCAATGCACTATTTTTTAAAAATAACGTGCAATTTAAAAACAGTGTTATTCTATGCTCAGAGAAGTGATAAATTAAAAGTAATCTATTTTCTTCATACCAGCGACTTAGCAATGAATAAAACAAAACAGAAATTGTTGGAAAAAATCAACAGATCTACCCGTGTCTGTGGAGAGAAAGCAGAATCAATTTTTCAGGTCCAGTGACACTTCATCAGAACTAGAAGTAGCTGAGAAGGGTAACCAGACCCAAAATGTTGACTCTGCATTCTCTCCATACAGGCCGCTAGATCTGCTGAGTTTCTCCTGTAAGTTCTACTTTTGTTTCAGATTTCTAGCATCCATAAGATTTTGTAGTGAATAAATTTGAAAGGCTAATTTCTATTTCCACTGTGTCTTTATCTGTGAACAATTATAGTTTAATGCTATCTGAACTACTGCATTTCAGATGTCGTAAATTACCTCGAGGTTTGAAGGAATGGCCTGCCTATCTTGATTTAAAGCAGACTATCGATGACTTCAGCGAAAGTTGCCCCCTGTTAGAGATGATGTCTAATAAAGCCATGATGCCTCGTCATTGGCAACACATAGCCCAAGTTACAGATCATGACTTCGATGTTGACAGTGAAACATTTAAATTGTCCAATATATTGGAAGCCCCGTTGTTAAAGTACAAAGAGGAGATTGAGGTGAGTTTTGATTTGTATAGCCATTAGAATTTCCAATATTAACAATGTATTGAATTGTTTAAAATGGGGAAGAATATGAGAGCATCATTTATCAATTAAACCCATTTATGATATTTCATTCTAAAAAATTCATTTAAAGAAAAGTAGCATAATGGAACTACCATCAAAAGGTGGCAAAGAGGGTCCAAGCAGGGCATGTGGAGCAGTTTGGAAAAAAGAATACGGGCATGGACTATCTTCTAAACGGTGAGAAAATTCGCAAAGCAGAAGTGCAAAGGGATCTGGGAGTGTTGGTCCAGGATTCTCTAAAGGTTAACTTGCAGGTAGAGTCCGTAATTAAGAAAGCGAATGTACTGTTGTCGTTTATCTCGAGGGTTGGAATATAAAAGCAGCGATGTGCTTCTGAGGCTTTATAAGGCTCTAGTTAGGCCCCATTTAGAATACTGTGTCCAATTTTGGGCCCCACACCTCAGGAAGGACACACTAGCCCTGGAGCATGTCCAGCGGAGGTTCACACGGATGATCCCTGGAATGGTAGGTTTAACGTACGATGAACGGCTAAGGATCCTGGGATTGTACTCATTAGAGTTTAGAAGGTTGAGGGGAGATCTAATAGAAACTTACAAGATAATGTATGGTTTAGAAGGGGTGGACGCTAGGAAGTTGTTTCCATTAGGTGGGGAGACTAGGACCCGTGGGCACAGCCTTTAAATTGGAGGGGGTAAATTTAAAACTGAAATGAGATGACATTTCTTCAGCCAGAGAGTGGTGGGCTTGTGGAATTCATTGCCACGGAGCGCAGTGGAGGCCGGGACGTTGGATGCCTTCAAGGCAGAGATCGACAAATTCTTGATCTCAGAAGGAATCAAGGGCTACGGGGAGAGTGCAGGGAAGTGGTGTTGAAATGCCCATCAGCCATGATTTAAATGGTGGAGTGGACTTGATGGGCCGAATAGCCTTACTTACACTCCTATGTCTTATGGTCTTATGGTCTGAATGTGCAGCAGGAGATGGTGATGGTGGGAGACGACATTGAGCAGGGCAGCTGGAAGAGTTAAGCAGATCCTCCCAAGAGGTAAGAATGCCTTTAGACCAGATGGGGAGAAGGAACAGAAAGACAGAAGGTTTCTTGTATCAGATGCAAGCCGTAGACTTTGTTCAATGTAAATACTGTGTTTTCCTTGCTTGACTTTAATTTACCCGCATCTTTGTAACAACCTGCTGTCAGTGGAATAAATAATCCCTGCTTCATGATCTTTCAGTTGTCTATATGATTAAATCTCATTTTACATTCTGATGCAGTCAGCAGGATTCCACAGGTGTCAAGCCATGGCAGAAAAAGTTGAAAGGTCGGGTCAATTTGGAATGGTTATTGGATGAGTTGAAACTGGCAAGATACATGAGGGACGCTGAACTTCTTAGGCTAGAGGAAATCATAACTTTAGGCCAAATGTGGGAAAAGCCACCCCATGTGTGTTCTCTTTATGTTATGGAGGAAAGAAGTGGCTGGATATTCTAGTTGTCAATGAGTAGGAAGCTGGTCAGATTTGGGGGAGGACCAGAAACACAGTGATTCCACAACTGAAGATTGCTTTGCTAGAGCCTCATGTATTATACTTAGCAGAGTCCACTTGGTGTAATTCTGGGAGCTTCCTGAATTATTTTAAAGGGTGGCGTATTGCTGACTTCAGCAATAAATTTTTATCTTCAGTCAAGAAAATCCACAGATATTTTATGACCACTGTCAAATTTGTTAATGTTTTACCTTGGCTAAAGCAGGGAAGCTACTTCACCCCAACATGTGATCTCTCATTGCCAAGCTACCTTCAGAGGTCCTTGCAATGTATTTTGTAATAGTTGACCCCACTAGTAATGGGATGAAACACATACTCATACTCTCAGAAGTCTTCACATTCACAAAGACTGTTTCCAAATGTGACCACAGGGCCTCAGTTATAGCCAAAATGCTAACACGTGACTGGTCTGGCTGCTTCAATAATCCGTGTTGGATTCACAGTGATCAGGTGCTTGACTTTAAGAGCAGGATTCCTGCCACAGGAGCGTGGCATTACCAAAAACTGCATCACGACCTATCATTCACAGGGTAATATACAATGC
Organism: Stegostoma tigrinum; assembly: GCF_030684315.1. Taxonomy (NCBI): domain Eukaryota; kingdom Metazoa; phylum Chordata; class Chondrichthyes; order Orectolobiformes; family Stegostomatidae; genus Stegostoma; species Stegostoma tigrinum. The sequence continues at coordinate 19,573,060 of NC_081369.1, forward strand.
AAACAAATTCAACGGTATTCTGCATGATTGTCATAACACATGGTAGTATTTCTGGGCCAGCACACCTGAAGCCCTCTAATATTAATACTATGGGAGACATGGGTTTAGGTGGGATTTGAATTCAGTCCAAAATTCTGAAATTCAAAGCTAGGCTTCATATTGTGGACTATAACAGCCATCTTTGAATGATGTAAAAACATAATTGGTTCACTCATGCCTTTGAAAGAAGGAAATCTGCCTTCCTTACCCAACCTGGCTCATTTGTAACTCCACATCCATAGCCATGTGTTTGACAATCAGCTGCCCTCTGGAATGGCCCGGTCCCTTCGCTCAAAAATATTGAGGGATGGGCAATTGATACAGGTTCTCCCAGCAGTGCCAACATCCCACAATAGAATAATAAAAAATTCCTAAATGTCTCCAGCTATACAGCTCCCTGTTTTACTTTGACCTTCCTCTTGTTCCAACAATATTAATTGGCTACTTCAAATATCTCTGTTTGGGTTTAGTAGCCGTAATTGTTTAATAATGCCTCTAGAATTATTGCCCATACGAAAAGCTTAATATTCCATTGTCATTAAAAATACACACGCTTGACTAACACTCTTTTGCATACACTTAATAGGTTATTTTAGATAAGCTATTGTTTGCTTAATGATAAATAAAAGTATTCCAATAGCATAAAATGAAGAACTGTAGATACTGGAAATCTGAAACAAAAATTAGAGGACCCAAAACATTAACTACTTTGTCTCCATAGTCTGCCAGACCTGCTGAGTTTCTTCAGCAATTTCTGTTTTGATTACAATAACATTATGTGCAAGTTAACCAAGAAAAGGGTTGAATTGCTGTTTAAATGTATGATTTGAATTTGAAAAACTTTCACAAAATGTTAATAGCCCTGTATCAATTTTCCCAGCCAAGAATCATTATACGGGTGGGCGAAGTTGTCTAGCATGATAGATTTATAAAAATTTGGTCCCCTAAGGGGAATCATCTAATTATTACACCATCTTTTATGAATGATTGTTGTGTTATTGACCAGCTTTATTTATGCTGCAGACCATTTTAATGAGGCCAGATTTCAGTCGAAGCAAAATGATGTAAACTGATAGATCTTTGCTTCATTGCTATTAGGTTGAAAGCACAAAACAAAGTTTTAGCAGTTTTAATTCTGCCTTTGCTATTCCTAAAGTTCATTTAAAAACAGTCCTTTTATCTTGAATTCAGATTAGACTAGTAGTGCTCAATATTTCAACATACGTCAGCGTGATCTGAAATGTGCACTAGCAATGAGCAAAATGTCGTGGATTTGGTGATCCAGGTACAAATTGAGTACACTTATGATTTTTTTCTTTAGTGTTCACTCAAAAGCATATACATTGCCAACAATGTTTACTATGAACCAGTACAATTGGCAATGTTTTGAAGTGTATTTTTTAAAAAGCCTTGAAAAAATTTTTCAAAATATTTGAGTGGCAGCTTGATGCAGTTTAACTAACATATTCAAAACTATGTTTATCAGAAGTAAACATGTTTTTATCCTTGTGTCAATCTGGCACTTGTGCATTACTTGATTTTCAATACTTTTTCAAACAAAAAGAATCATTTGTAACTCATATGGAGTACAGCAGTCAGTTCATCAGTAATTTAAAAGAATTACATTCAGTTTTTTAAAAATGCCCATTTATTTCCTTGTACCCAAAAGAATCAATTTAATGTTTCGATCCTCGTTGAAGGCCTTTACTTGAGCACAGATCATGGAAATATGCGTACAAGTTTAACTCCATGAAAGTAGCTGGTTTTGTGAATTGCATTTGTTTTTAGTACAATCATTTTCAAATTGGTGCAGAAGGTCATGGAGTTTAGTCTGTTCTTGATGTAATTTGGTTGCAACGTTTTTGGGCAAATTAACTGATCAGAAGCTGTACTCCATGTATTCTTACACTCACTTGACCAATGTTTCAGTAGGCAGACTGACAGGTTTTGTAATTTGAGACTGGCTGTGACCTGCTAAGCTGTGTCACTTTACAGAAACCTTTTGAAAATACTGAATATAAGTTGTATTTGAAGCAGACTCTTCTTAACTAATCTTAAATTCCAAAATGTGAGCAAAAGGGTCTCTTAAAACATCAAGCTTACTTTTCCCACTGTCTGATTCTCATCAGTTCTTTACAACAAAAATTCCCATCAGAAAAATGTAATGATTTACTTCCTTGGAAGAACAAATCATCTAGTCCAATTATTATTTTACATAAAGCAAAATATTGAATTTCTGATGCATTCACTTATGACTAACCAGTTTCATTACAAATCTGAGATGTGACAAATATTTGAAAACATATTTCTGATTACTATTTTTGGATATTAGGATATTTGCATCAGTGCTGTAAAGGAGAAAGATATTGAGCAGAAGCTGAAGCAGGTCTTAGTGGAGTGGGATAATCGAAACTTTACATTTGCCAACTTCAAAACACGTGGTGAGCTCCTTCTCCGTGGCGATAACATTTCTGAGATCATCACTTCTGCTGAAGATAGCTTGATGGTTCTTGGTTCTCTGCTGAACAATAGGTGAGTTTTCATTATGTGCACAATTACTAATTTAACTGTTTAGTCAACTTTATGCTGTTGTAAAAGTGCTGATGAAACCCAAAACAAAGAAAATAGGTAAGAATAAAGCAGTTTTTCTTTGATATGGCATTGATATTTGGCTGTTTAATCTTCCAGTTGTTCTTAACTTTGTGTAGCATTAGATCTCTATAAGATTTCGGCACAATTTAATTATTGGTTTTCTGTAATTAGAGAATGCATTTAAAGAGTCCTAAATGTCTTGAGTGAAATGTACGTGCCAATTTCTCAACATTATGGACAATCCTATTACCTGTAACGGAAATAGCACAGATAATGTTGCAGTGGTGATATCAATGGACTGATAATCTAGAAGCCCAGGGCCATGCTCTGGGGACATGGGTGCCAACTCAATCATGACAGCTGGTGGAATTTGCATTCAGTTGTTAAATCTGGAGGACAAAGCTATTTTTAGTGATGGTGACCAGGATAATAATCATTGAGTTTTTTCATAAAACCCATCTCGTTCACTGATGTCCTTTGGGAGAGAAATCTGTTATTTTTACCTAATTTGATTTACACAATGACATGGTCAACTCTTAATGAACTAGCCTAGTAAGCTATTCATTTCAAAGGGGGATTAGGAATAAGCAACAAATGCTGACCTCGGCTGTGACACCTACATTCTATAAAAGAATTAAGAAAAGCAATCTCTTTTGGACTATCAAATAACTAGTTGACAGAAGAACAAGTTAGATGGTTTGATCTGAAAACTGTTTTCAAATTATTATAGTAAAATTAAAAATATAAAACAAATGAAGAAATCTGGATTATGAGTCAGGGTTCAGGATACAGAAAACTAACCAAATTGAAAAGAGTAAAAGGAAAAGTGAGGTTATTTCAGATTTAATATTCAAAGTTTCTATCTTAAAACATGCACATTACATAAGATATTGAAGAGCGATGAAGCTGAATAGTTTCACAGTTTTAAGAAAGGCAGAGTTAGAATTTATAAGAAAAAAATTATCATCGCTACATCAATTCATGGTGTTTTGTTTATGTGGGTTAACCAACAGTTCATGTTGGTGATGTATGTGCTTTAGAGAGATTGCAAAATATTACACAGGGTCTGAGAAATGTTGAGAGCCTGCCTGAAATATTCTTAAGTTGTTACAATATTGACATAAGGGATGCAATGAAAAGTAGTCAATTTGCCCTTTCAATGCTTCAGTGCCATTTAATACGATTATGACTCAAATTCTATTCCAACCTATAAACTCTCATTATCCTTTTTCTTTATGCCTTAATATGGGAAGAATGGTTAGCACGTTTGCAAATGACACCCAAATTAGTGGTATATTGGACAGTGAATAAGTTTACCTCAGAGTACAACAGCACCTTGATCAGATGGGCCAAGGAGTGGCAGATGGAGTTGAATTTAAATAATTGTGAGGTGTTGCATTTTGATAAGACCAATCAGGGCAGGATTTAAACGCTTAATGGTAGGGTCATGGGGTGTGTTTCTGAACAAAGAGACCTTGGGGACCGGGTTCATAGTTCATTGAAGGTGAAGTCATAGGTTGACAGAGTAGTGAAGAAAGTGTTTGGTCAGTGCATTGAGGATGTAAGTTAGGTTGCCACTTTGCAGCTGAACAGGACATTGGTTGGGCTACTTTTGGAATACTGCAATCATTTCTGGTTTCCCTGTTATAGGAAAGATGTTGTTAAACTTTAAAGGGTGCAAAAATTTACAAGGATGTTGCTGGGTTTGAAGGGTTTGAGTTAAACTGAGAGGCTGAATAGGTTGGCGCTATTTTCTCTTGAGTGTCAAAGGCTGACAATGACCTAATAGACGATTATAAAATCATGAGGGTCATGAATAGGGTGAATAGATAAAGTCTCTTTCCTGGGTTAGGGAGACCAAAACCAGAGGACAAAGATTTAAGGTAAAAGGGGAAAGATATAAAAGGGACATAACAGGCAACTTTTCATGCAGATGATGGTGTGTGTATGGAATGAGCTGCAAGAAGAAGTGGTGGAGGTGGGTACAATTACAACATTTAAAAGCTACCTGGATGGGTATATGAATATGAAGGGTTCAGAGGGATATATGTCAAATGCTGATAAATGGCACTAGATTAATTTAGGGTATCTAGTTGACCTAAGCTAGTTGGATAAAGGGCCTGTTTCCATGTTGTACAATGTATGACTCTAAATCTATCACCTCGACCTTTGGCCCTCCATATATGGAATTCCACATATCTACAGTTATTTTGTCTGAAGAACTTTCTCCCCACCTTGGACTGAAATGTCTCATATTCTGAGGTTGTGACATTGTTCTAAATGTTCCCATGGGGAATTTGAAGCTCAAGTCTCTATGAAATTGCATGTGACAAATTATCTGTTAAAAGTGAGCATCAAAATATTCCGTTCCAAAAGGTCAAATTGCTACAAGTATTGCTGTCCCTAAAATCTGAATTTACTTTCTCTGCCATAATGAATTTGAATGATTGGATAATTTGATCAAGGCAGTGATGAATTAAAACACAATATCTTTATATGTCATAGAAATGAGAAGTTTAATTTTGGTAAGGTATTGTATGAGTACAAAGATTATTATTTCATGAGCATCATTACATTTTATTTTTTAAGCAGTGTATCCAAAATCAGTTCTGTAACATTTATGAATTAGCAGTACTAAAACCTAGATTAAATTTCCTGTGTACCATTAGCAATTACTAAAATAAATATATTATGAAATAAACGGGTCCAAAACTTACATCACTTGACAGTTATGTATAGATGTCAAGCTTATGTATCCATTATTCAAAATGCATTGCTCAAATTTACATTAACAATTTCAGTGTAAAATTCAACTCAACATCCAGTACAGCAAAAATAAGTATAAAACAGTAAATTAATCCAGATTGTCAGTGAGTTCATCTAACATGCCTATTTTGCTCTCTCAGGTACAATGTTCCATTCAAAGCACACATTCAAAAGTGGGTACATAAATTGTCATCCACCACGGGTATAATTGAGAGCTGGCTGATTGTACAAAACCTGTGGATATATCTGGAAGCAGTGTTTGTGGCTGGAGACATCGCCAAGCAGCTTCCAAAGGTCAACTTTAATTTACTTCCAATAAAATTCTCACCTGGAAATGCATGACTAGACAAAGTAACAAAATTTTCAGCTGATGGGGAATTTTCTTTTTTAATATCAAATAGCCCCAGGGAAGCAACTGAAGACATGGGCTCATGGGATCAGTGCCAATGTATTAATGCTTAGTACCAAGTGTAGATACATACCTGCTGAGGTCCCTGGTTCTCTCACTGGGAATAGTGAGATGCTTAGAGCAAGAAAGTGGAAGGAAAAATTACAGAATCTTAAGAGGAAAGTGATGTGGAGGGAAATCACTTATCCCTCAGACATCAATTACAAGGATATTAACAGCAGAATGTGAGAAAGGTGCATGCTTATATCAATCAACACCTTGTAGTTAAGAGAATAAGTGTGTTTTGAACAACAAAGTTCATTCATTTTGGCTTACTAATGGAGAAGCGTTTCATTCTCCAGAAAAATTAATGTATAATTAAGAGAGCCATATTCATACCCACTTCACCACTATTGGTATTTAAAGCTTTCATGAAAAATTAGTTGGTGATTGACTCTTCTTCTGGCTTTTGATTCAATCTTGTAAGTGTTTTTGATGGGAAACTAAAGCTGCAGAAGTCAACAGGGAATGGTATGAAGTTGAAGAACCTTTCGCTAACCTCAAAGATTCTGCACAAGTTAGTTCCTCTCATACATGGGTGCAGTAACAGGAATTTCCCAAGGAATGCACCCTAACTTGTAGAGTAGGACAGGCTGCTGGATGAGGAAATTGAAAGATGGGGCAGGTCACCATTTCCACTCAGAATGTTCAGATATTAGTTTTCCTTCCTGAATGTCAGTGAGGAACAATATGTTAAGACATTTAATAGGGAAATAAGTATTCTGAATCAATTTGCCAATATAAAACTATCACTACGAGAGCCCGATTTGTCTTGAAAATTATGAATATTAAGAATTCTTTAATACCTGCCTTCCGTGTGACTTTGTACTATCAAGTACTGTCATGCAGTGTCAAAACGGCTACAGCGGCTACAGCATGAAAGGATCTTCACTTTCAGTGGGAGAGACACTCCATAGCCTTGGAGGATGGCCTCCAGCAGCTCTGATCCTGGAAAGCCTGGCTGCACACTACACTTGCTTGGTAATCGGTGACTGTAGTCTGGCCTGGCTGCCTCACAGGCAACATTGAGGACAGAGTGTCAAAGGCACAAGTGCTCTTTTCCTGAGAGGGAGCAGCAGGTTCAAACTCCATGGATCTGCTGCCACTCTTCTGAGGCTGTACCATAGTAGCTTATTGGAGGATAGTTTGCTAAGCTACAATGGCACTCTGCAGGCTCATTTGCACACTACGGTCAACAATCATGATGACAGCAATATGGGCTTGCAGCGCAGCAAGCTTTCTTTACATGTCAAATGTTGGCTGACTGCTACTTGTGCTGCAGTGAAAATTTTGATCAGCTGCATTATGATTCAATCTAATATTGTGCCAAAAGAGTTGACCAGCAGGATGTTGCCCAGTATGGAAGGTTGGAGTTGAACAGAAAGGCTGGATAGGCTGAGACTGTTTTTACTGGAATGTAGGATATTGAGAGGCAACCTTTGTACAGGTTTATAAAATAATGAGAGATGTAGATAAGGTTAGTGGTAGATGTCTTTTCTCTAGGATAGGACACATTTTTAAGGTGAAAGCAGAGATTTTAAAACGATATGGGGCAATTTCTTTTACAGAGAGTGGCTCACGTGTGGTTTAAACTTCATGAGGAAGTGCTGGGTATAGGTACAATTACAATGTTTAAAAGGCATCTGAAGTTTTTTTTTCTATTCATCACAATAATTGTTATTTCCTTCATGAGAATTGGGGTACATAGATGCATCTATCCCCTCTAAGTAGGTCCTGCTGCAGCCTGCTGGTGGAAACTTGTCCAGTAAGAGACAGGAAAGGGTAGTAATGCACGTTGTTCAAACTGTTTGGATGAGGTTCTAATGCTTGAGTAACTGGAAGTATGTGAGCATGCTGAGAGACATAAGTGTGAGGTATGCAGCAGTCCTAAGTGTATGCGGAAATGATGAAACATGAATGTCAATGTTGTGGACTGATTGACAGAGATTGTTGGTAGGTTTGTGAAGGGAGTGTGGTAAATGAACAGTGTGCAATGAAATGGTGCAATTGCTAAGATATGACAATGGAAGGTACAGTCATTAACTATGATAATTTACATGAAATCCTCGAATTTCTTGCAGCACTACAATCAGGTCCTTGAGACTTCACTACTGACATTGTCTATTGTGATCCTGTGCTCTCTGAACATAGGAATGAAAAGATTTTGATGCATTTATAGATAGATGACATCTCTTCTATAATTGCCTCCACCAAAGCTTCACAATAGTGCCCACATATTTGGGAGCTTGTGTTTTCCCATGTTGTGCCACTCTTCAAATTTTCCAGATCTGAATCACTTTTTGCATGTCTGCCAGCATCTGCTCCTGTAACAATGCACCTCTGTTTGAAGACCTGTTAGTTCTGGCTGGATGCTGAAGTTGTTGAAATTGACAGTAAGCCTAAGCTTGTGTGATGTTTGCATCACGATCAACAAGCATATGCTATTTGAGTATTGTGATTTCTGCACCTCTTTTTAGAGATCGATCACATTTTGTTCCCTGTACATTAGGAATCTTGTAGCTTTTAGTTATACAGCTAGGAAAGAATTCTTTCATCATAGACATAAGTTTCTCTGTTCCAGATTTATGTAAGCTACTTGAAATGTGATATTTTCTATATTCTGTGAGATCTGTAATAAACTTTCTGCTCCTTTGCCCAAACAACAATGTTAGAATCTATAACTCATAATGTAAGTAAAATTTTAAAATAAGCATATATAAGGCAAGAGTTTGAATGGATTGCAGAATTAAAACAGTTCAAGGAACAAAATTGTATGTGATGGATTTTCAACCTTAAAATGTTACCGTTAAAAAATTCCAAAGATAATCTACCAAATCTTCCATGTCACAACAGGAAGCAAAGAGATTTTCCAACATAGATAAGTCGTGGATGAAGATCATGAGCCGTGCCCATGAAATTCCTAACGTGGTTCAGTGCTGTACAGGAGATGAAGCCATGGTCCATCTGTTACCGCATCTCTTGGAACAACTTGAAATGTGTCAGAAATCATTAACTGGGTAAATGCTGTAATGGTGGCAAATAGTGTTAACTTTGAGATTACTACTTTTAACTGTGACTAAAAAAATTGAGATATTTAGTTTGTGATTTTAGGTATTTTAAAATGAATATCCAGGCTGCAAAGAGCAGAGGTGTAACAGCCTGTTCCTGTTTTTCAAGCAAGTGCGAATGTTTCAGTCTTCTGCACTGTTCTCTGTCCCTTTCATTAGTGATCTTTGAACAGATCTTCAAATAATTTAAATGGGCAAGCTGGATCAAAAGGCATCTTTCTCTGCTGTGAGAGTCTATATTTCTAGGTCCTTGCTCATATTATTTCTTCCCAGGCCTCTGCCAAGCAAGGCTGGCATTTCATGTGATGTGAAAAGGTTTTCCTAGAGTCTCTTGTCTGATTTAGATTGTGGTTCTTTCTTGTACCATAATTCAAAATATATGCTCATTTATTTTTTCCTCATAGGGAATGGTAAGTGTCCAAACCAAAGCTTAGTTTTAATGACATATTTGTCACTTTCTTTCCTGTTGCTATTACATAACAGCTATCTGGAAAAGAAGCGTGTGGTGTTTCCAAGGTTCTTCTTTGTATCAGACCCTACCCTGCTGGAAATTCTGGGACAAGCTTCTGATTCGCATACTATACAAGCTCATTTGCTTCATGTATTTGACAATATTAAAATGGTACTATTCCATGAGAAGGTAAGTTTGAATTGTTTATATAATTAATATAAGAAAATATTCCTTCAGGGACTTTTACTATGGAATTAACCCCATGTAATGAAATAGCGCCATTGCAGGCCATGCAGAGATGGGATAGTTTGGATTGTTGTAGGTACCCAATGTATAGAATTAGCACTGGCGCAATAAATAAAATAGGCAAATCACTTCTTTCTGGCATTTTTGTGATTCTGCCATTACGTTTAACTAAAAATAATAACATTTAAACCTTTTGATCCACTTCACATTCCTGTTTCCGTTTTGCCATTTGTCCTATTCTTGATGGAGAGGGCAGATGTTCAAGGTGATTGGCAAAAAAAAAGCCAGTGGAGACATGATGAGAAATCTCTTTATGCAGCAAGTGATAGGTTTTGGGATGACCTGACAGGATTCATGTGCAGATTTGATCTTAGCTCAAACGTGAATTGGATAACTAATTTGAATGACAAAAACTTTTCAGATGTTGAGTAAATAGTGGGGGAGTAGGCTTAACTGAATTGCTCTTTGAATGATTTGCCACAGCCAATAAGCCGAATAGCCTCCTTTTGTGCTATACTCTATGATTATAACGTCTATCTTTCAAAACACAGAAGAGTTGTTGGCCTTGAGTGTTGCAGCTGATGATGTCTACAGCTGGTCCATGGAATAAACTGTGTACATGATAGAGAATATTAGTGCTTCATCGGCACTTATGTTGCACTCAATCCCCCCATGACTATGGGCTTTGTCAGGGTTGAAGCCTCTTTCTTCTCCATACAAGGCCAATAGCGTAAAATGGAGACCATTGTCAGAGATTCACAATGTAGGGAAGCCATCTGATTTCTACTTCTCATTGGAGCCATCATAGAATTAGAGCTGCTTGCTAAATTGCAGAAATAGAACTCAGCTGGGCATCTAAACTGAAATTATGGTTTTGATTTATGAAGCAGTATATGATTCTGTTAAACAAATTAAATTTGGGGCCCAATCAAAACCAAGACCACTGAATTGCAATGGATTTTTCCAGGGTCAGTTGGCACACTGATCATGTTCTTAGTGATATGGATACCTGCTATTTGTAAAGAAAGGTCATTATCTGATCTCACAAGTTTTGGAATTAGCTGTACCCCTTGTATCTAGATAGTCTTTCATACTAAATCTATTTAAATATAAAACAGAACTGCAGAACACGGGGAAGCACTGGACTAGCGGTATTGTCACTAAATTATTAATGTGGACACTCAGGTAATGTTCTGGGGATATGGGTTTGAATCACACCACATCAGATGGTGAGGCTTGCATTCAATTAAAAACATCTGGTATTATGAATCTAATGAAATCATTGTTGATAGTTGAAAAAGCCATCTGGTTCACTAGTGTCCTTTAGGGAAGAGATCTGGCCTGGCCTTCATGTGGCCCCAGATCTACAGCAATGTGGTTGACTCTTAACTGCTCTCTGTGCAATTCGCGATGGACAATAAATGCTGGCTTGGCCGAAATGCCCACATTTCCATTAACAAATTAAAAAAGAAATGCTAAAGATTTGAAACAAACAAAGAAAAATTGCTGGGGAAACTCAACAGGTCTGGCAACATCTGTGGAGAAAAATTAACATTTTGAGTACAGTGACCCTTCTTCAGAATAGAGCAGAACATGATTTTGCTGTGCTTTTGCTACCTATATGTGCTGTAGCAGATTTGAATTCAAAGTTATCACTTGAGTATCTATATAACTAATTTCCTTATCTGCACATCATCACTATTCACTGGTTTTCAGAGTTTAAGCTCCTGCCTTTCTTATATTCTAGCTGCACAATCATGTAACATTTCTTTTTGGTGATTGGATTAGAGCAAAAGTGATTTGGAATAGTCCACCATATTTATTAGAAAACTTTGGAGTTTAAAATGCACTACTTAATTTCAAACTTGCTGATATTTTATAAAATGTGCTCAAACAGCCTCTGGTGGTTATAGATAGTATTGCTGAGATTGTGTTGATGAATGGAAAGACCTGTATCTAGATGTTTTGAACTAATCTGTTCAGAGGTTTTTTACTTATCTTTAGAGCAAGTGGGACTCATAACCGAGGCCTCCTGGTTTAGATGTAGGGACACTACTGCCACAAGAGCCTTTAAGACGTATCAATGTAATTCCTTCTCAGGTCTAAGAGAAATAATACAAAATACTTCATATGCAATTAATTACATTGAAGTACACTGACTATAGTCATTCTCACAAAGTTGGGAGACTCTGGGCTGAAGTTTATTCGCCATCTTAGGGCAGGAAAACAGATGTGTATATCTACAAATTGCTCCATGCTTGCTTTTACAAGTAGCGGGAGAGATTTCTCAGTTTAGGGTCTCATCCACTACCATTTTGATTAATTGGGAGGCAGAAGAGGCCAATCGTAAACATGTAGCCTGCTAGGTTTAACCCTGTGGATTGCTTGCCAGTTAAAAGTAGGAGGGATTCCTCTCGTCAGTCTCCAATGTCACTTAGAGGTTCTTTCCCTCAGCTTTGTCTTTCCATGTCCTAATTGCCCATCCTGTTCAACTCCCCAATCAAGACCTATCAGCTTTACCCCAGTGAAATTCCAGATACACCTGAAAGTTCATTCTATCTCTGACTCTGCCTTCTTCAATCTCCTCCTAGCAATAGCAATATTCACCACTCATACTGGCACTACCAATGAGCAGAGGTGCCCATATCCAATTACTCAAGTCTATGAGGCTGGAAATCCTTCTGGAGATAAATGGAAGACCTGCCTCCTTCTAATTGAACAACCATCGCTCAAATAATTTAAAGCAGTACCAAGCCAGTAAAATGGAAGCAGGCTTACCCTAAACTTATTGGGGGGGCCTTCCCTCATTGTCTCACTTATTATGGCCACACTTAAGTTTCACAACAAACTTTTCTGTTCATGTTGTTTCAAGGAAGAGAGTTGAGCTGGATTCTGAAAGGACATTCTGCAATTCTTTGAACAAGGTCAAAAGATCTCTGACTCCCACCTGCAGTTTAAAATCTTAAGCAAAGGACAGTCACTCAAATAAAACACTGCAATGTCTAAATTTTATGCTTAAATGCTGATCCTGAACTTGGAACCATGAAAACTGAATCAGTAACGACACTGCTGTTAATTGAATCGGGCTGACAAACTGCAGAGGCAAGCATTCCTCTCGGCCTTATTGACAATGAATAATTGTAAATAGATTCCTTCAGAATATTTTCTAAATTATTTGGTCATAGGATGTTGGTGTCACTGACAGTATCAACATTTATTGGTCATCTCTATGTGCCCTTGAGAATCCAGTGGTGAGCTATCCTGTTGAGTTGCAGTCCCTTGGGGCAGGGACAGTCATAATGTTGTTAGGGATATGTGTTCCAGAATTTTGACCCAGTGATGGTGAGAGAATAGCGATATGGTTCCAAGTCAGGATATTATTGGCTTGGAAGGGTAATTGCAGGATTGCATGTGGTGTTGTTACCATGAATCTGCTGCCTATTTGTCTTTATGGTGATAGAGGTCATAGGTTTGAAGTATATTTATGATTCTGCACTGAATTTTATCAATGAAACTCTACATAATACATGAATAATGTCACGCACTTAGAATAGAATTTATGCCCTCCCTCAACGCAAGTTGGCAGGTAGGGACATTAAATTGAGTGGGCAAAAAATGTCCACTTAAGAGCCCCATATCATTGTCACTAGTATTTAATAATGTTGTGGTAGTCACAATGTGGGGTGTCTGAAAAATGACATTGAGAACAATCTATTCTTTCCTAGTAATGCCAACCAGTGAATCCCATCCTGTGACCCGGCCACCCTCCCTGTGATGTGGGTCTCTTACTGCTGTTGTTCTCTGGATATGTTGCCGGAAACTACCACTGCTCCTCTCTGAGGACAATGTGGAAGTGTCAGCCTTGGGCAGGCAGCTCTTGGGGAATTGGGTTTATATCCCTCAAGTTTTATTTTAATCCCAAGGCAGGCCTGCTGTTAACCACAAGTGTCAAACTGGCAAGCAGAGGTTCACCTGCACATCTGCCAATGTGTTAACTGCATCCACTGTACCCGGTGTGGCATCCTCTACATTGGGGAAACCAAGCGGAGGCTTGGGGACCGCTTTGCAGAACACCTCCGCTCGGTTCGCAATAAACAACTGCACCTCCCAGTCGCAAACCATTTCCACTCCCCCGCCCATTCTTTAGATGACATGTCCATCATGGGACTCCTGCAGCGCCACAATGATGCCACCCGAAGGTTGCAGGAACAGCAACTCATATTCCGCTTGGGAACCCTGCAGCCCAATGGTATCAATGTGGACTTCACCAGTTTCAAAATCTCCCTTTCCCCCACCGCATCCCAAAACCAGCCCAGTTCGTCCCCTCCCCCCACTGCACCACACAACCAGCCCAGCTCTTTCCCTCCACCCACTGCATCCCAAAACCAGTCCAACCTGTCTCTGCCTCCCTAACCTGTTCTTCCTCTCACCCATCCCTTCCTCCCACCCCAAGCCGCACCTCCATCTCCTACCTACTAACCTCATCCCACCTCCTTGACCTGTCCGTCTTCCCTGGACTGACCTATCCCCTCCCTACCTCTCCACCTATACTCTCCTCTCCACCTATCTTCTTTTCTCTCCATCTTCGGTCCACCTCCCCCTCTCTCCCTATTTATTCCAGAACCCTCACCCCATCCCCGTCTCTGATGAAGGGTCTAGGCCCGAAACGTCAGCTTTTGTGCTCCTGAGATGCAGCTGGGCCTGCTGTGTTCATCCAGCCTCACATTTCATTAATATAGGGCCATTGTTGGCTCGTCAGTTAGCAGGCAAGACTCCAATTTACTTGGATTAATTTCCATCTTTAGTAACTAGAGGAATTCTTACAAATCAAAAACTTATCTAATTTTTATGAAATTTTACTTTCTAAAAGATTAGGTAACATGGTGTCTTTTTATAATGGTGATGTCAGATGTGAGGAATGTACAACCATGTACTGAACTGTGGAAATATGGTTCCTAGCACAATCCAGTATTTTGGGCCAAAGGTACACATTTTTACATACAGATCTATGATCACATTTTGGCTGCGTGCTCCAGAGAAGGGGACACGATTGAACTTGATAAACCAGTTGTATCAGAAGGAAATGTTGAAGTTTGGTTGAATTCTCTGCTGAAGGAGTCTCAAAGTTCACTTCATGGTATTATTCGGAATGCTGCCTATGTAATACAGGAAGAACATTTTAATCTTATTGACTTCCTGAATACATCCTGTGCCCAGGTAAGTTCTGAAATCTATGAATTAGCATGTTATTTTGTTGTCAAACAACTTAAAAAACATGTTTTGAAAGCTGATTGTAATCCAACCTTATAAATGAATGAATTCTCTCTCAACTTTAATGGCTACATCAAGATTTATTGTTAAGAAAGGGAGTTTTAAAAAATATATATATTGCCATGAACATGATTTTCTCATACATTAAAAATTTAGAAGGGAGCTGAATTTTTGTTGCTTCGGGTTCAGATAGGAGACCAATGTTTATCAGGTTTTTGATCTGTAAGCATTGATTTCTGTTGATATGCTAACGGAAACAAAACACAAAGCTCATTATAATTTAGTTTTTGGTGCAATCTACAATGGTAATTACAAATGAACTCTAAGATGCTCATTTTATTTGACCTCAAGGCTGTTTGCAACAACCTATTTGTTTATTTGTCTGAAGAAGACCCTAGACAGAAGGATTGGGCCCTCCTCCAAAATCACCCTCATGGTCACTAAAATGGGACACATCACACCAAATTCCATGAGTGTGACGGTATTAGCACCTGCGCTGAACATGTACTAACTGTTGCAACAGCCAGCTGTGATGTGTTAGTACTCAATATTTCTGCTACTGCCCTCACTTATACTCTGACAGTTGAACATGTGGTTAGTAGTGTAGCAGAAGGAACCCTCCTCACCTTCAAGTCTCCAGTCCCGCCCCAATGCTATTCAAAGCAATTGGCAAAGGCTCCAAAATCAAAATATTGAGGTTGCTAGAAATATGAAATAAGAATGGAAAATGATAGAAAATACTCAGCATGTCTGAAGAGAGAAACAAGTTAATATTTCTGGTGTCTTCATTATAATTGGAAGTGATAGAAATGTGTTAGCTCTTAACGAGGTGAAATGGGCATGGTAGAAAAAACAAGAAAGAAGATGTGTGATAAGACTGAAGACGGGGAGATATTAAATGACAAAACATTGATGGAGCAAAGCCAAAAGGAGTCATCAGGTATCCCTCAATTTGATGACTGCAGGGGAGGTGTAATGGGCAGAAAAATAAGCAGCTGCCATCTAAAAAGAAAACCAGAAAAAACATTGAGCCAAATCTTATTTTTTCGACAAAGTGCAAGTTGCATCAGGTTTTATTTTTGAAGGCTTTTTCACTGTGAAGCCTAGTAGTTCTCTAGCCCTATCCTGCCCCAGCTTGCCGCATTAATTACCCCATTCCTATGGCCTCCCTCATTTCCAGTTTCCGCCCCATCTTACCAGGTGCCATTCCCAAAACAACGCATTGCTCAGCAGATATTCACTGAAAGACTAATATTCTTTGCAATTGTGCTATCTTCAAAAAGCCACTGTACACCTGGACAATCATTGGCAATCTGACATTGTCCCTCACTGGCAGGAGTATGGCACAAAGTTGCACTGCCCACAGCACATAGCTAGGACATTCCCTCAGCGTTTAATTTTCACACCACATACTTTGCCTGTCCTTAGCTATATCCTGTCTGAACACCCTCTCAGTGTGATACTCTGTCCCCAGTGTGCACTGTTGATCTGCATCTTATCATAGTCCAGTAGGGAAACATTACAAACAGACACACCATTGGCCAAAAACAGAAACCCTGGTGAGACCACACATGGAATATTGTGTCCAGTTCTGGTGCCCTATTATAGGGAAGATGTGGAGACTTTGGAGAGGGTGCAAAAGAGGTTTACCAGGATGCTGCCTGGACTGGAGGGCTTGTCTTAGAAGGAGAGGTTGACTGAGCTTGGACTTTTCTCTCTGGAGAGAAGGAGGAAGAGAGGTGACCTGATCGAGGTGTACAAGGTAGTGAGAGGCATGGATAAAGTCGATAGCCAAAGACTTTTCCCCAGGGCAGGATTGACTGCCATGAGGGGTCATAGTTTTAAGGTGTTAGGAGGAAGGTATAGAGGAGACATCAGAGGGAGGTTCTTCACCCAGAGAGTTGTGAGCACATGGAATACTTTGCCAGTGGTAGTCGTGGAAGCAGAGTCATTAGTGACATTTAAGCGACTGCTGGACATGCACATGGACAGCAGTGAATTGAGGGGAACGTAGGTTAGGTTATTTTATTTTTGGATTAGGATTAATCCACGGCACAACATTGTGGGCCGAAGGGCCTGTACTGTGCTGTACTTTTCTATGTTCCGTGTTCTATGTACAAAAGGCAACACAAGAAAAGCAAAGAGAGGCTGAACCTTGCTACCAAGATGCCAAAAAGATTTCAGCATATTATAAAGTGGGGGTTGAACCCTCCCACCTTGACAACTAAAACCAAAAAAAAACCAAAGAAGTACCTTGCCCTATAATCCGTTAAAAGGAGTGTGAGAAGGGGTGTAATCCATTTTTTCAGGAACTTCTAGTGGTGAAGTAAAATTAACCCCTGAAAGTCACTTTATAATCAACAAGTAACAACTTATTTACCTAACTGTAACAGTGAACAAATTAACTGATTTATTAACAAACCAACTATAATGCTTCTAACTACTACCCATTCCTGATTAAAACAAGATTCTAATGGTATGCCGTTCAAATAAGTACAAGTCTCATTTATATAAAGGAAACATTTAAAAATAGAATTTAGTCTTTTGAAATTACAGCAGGTTACCTGTTTTCTGGAATGTTCCGTGACTACTTCGTCAAATATTCTGTCAGGAACACCTTCTCTGTCAAATTCTTCTATCAGGTATATTAACTAGTTGTGCTGTAGATGCCTTTGATTTTGATGGTGCTTTCTGTAAAACTTAGAGAAGACTGTGACAGCTAGCAATTTTCTCTCGAGAGCTGTTAACTCTTGCAGATAGCAGTTCGCCATCCTTTTTGCCCAACTGCCCCTTCTTTTATACCCTTGATGATATATCAAAATTCTTTACAATATATTCGGCCCTTTATTGTCAAAACCAGCGGATTTAAATTTAATTGGTTTTTGGTATCCGAGTGCCTGTGCAAATTAATTAGCTAAATCCAAAAGTTGTTGACTTGATAACAAATCAAAAAACTGCAGCTTGATCTGCTGACTGTGCAGCCTTTGATACAAATGTATCAATTCAGGACCTCTGCATCTGCAAGCCCACAAGCTGCTGCCCACAGACATCCTTTCTGAGTCTCTAAGCGTAGAAAGCTCACCATCTTTCAAAAGAACACGTGTTGCTTTCCCCCTACCATTTTACAAACACCAAATTCAAATGTCCTGCCTCCCAGTCCACAAATACTCTACCAACTTTGCAACAAGCATCTTGACCAACAACTATTTTACAAAGTATCATTGTCCACAGCACCCAACCCACATTTATTGAAACTGGGTATCTGTGAGGTACAGTCTGGCTTGTAACACCCAGTTCCCAGTACAGCTGAAATCTTCATGGACAAGAACAGCTTCCTTGTCCCCAGTGTCCTCATCCTTGGAAGACTGATCTTGCACTCTCAGTTCCTCAGCATCTATCTCATTGCCAGGCCTAATTGTGCAGGGCACAGCATGTCACGATAACGCAGCACACTGTGTTTGGACTAAACTGGAGGGACTTCTTAGACTGGCCCAAGCAGTGGAATCACATCATCAGAGGCGCTGTTGTTTGCTCTATCATGGTCCTGGTTGAGGCTTGGTTTGCATGCATTCCATATCAGTCAGAAGATTGTGCAAAAGTGTCATGAGCTATGGTCGCTTCAGGTAGTCCTATTACCAACCTTGTAAGGGCTTTGGGCCCTCAAACGTACCAGGATTGTGAGGGTGCTCCAGGATATAGGAGTTGTAGCAGCTGCCAGAGTAGTGGACATACATTTTCGGGAAGTGTTAGCACTGATCACCTAAACATTTATCGAATGGAACCCTGTTGATGAGTTCTAGAGCATTGTGATATGACCTTGTCAGTGTCCCCTGTATCACATCTATGTAGTAAATGGCACACTGGGCCTGGGGGATCCTGGCAATGTTATTGAATCCAGCTGACCTCATCACTTGAGAACAAAACAAACTGGTCTGATCTTGCACATATGGTGTTGATCTTGATACTTTGTCGTTGCATGATTAAAAGATCCCACACAGGACTGTTGTCACTTCCTACACAGAATCTGTCACATAGAGTTTCAGTGCAGTAGTGACCTTCACAGCTACTGGGAGAGGATGGCCTCATACTCCTACAGCCCTCAGATCCCACTGTATCATCCATCACAGTTCCAGGAACACACAGAGTCTGTGCTGGCACCGTACCTTGCCTGTGCTCAGGAACTTGAGTTGCCACCAGAATACTCTGAACTTTTGAGCACCCCACACATCGTAAGGGTCTGTGCGACTGCGATCTCTCCATGAGCTGGGTGCACTTGATTCTCTGAGCCAGCTCATTGTGGAGCCGGGGCTTGTGTCATCAGCCTTGCTCCTCCTGCATTTGTCTTCACTTTCTTAGATAGGCAGCCGCAGCAACCAACATGCCACCAGCAGCAGGGCCCATGACTGTCAGTGGATAGGACTTGCAACAAAAATAGAAGGAATGGAAGAGTTTCATGGATCTCAGAACAGCCATTGATGGCATACCTTGCAGGCGAGGGCTCAGCACACTCCATCATGCAGTGAGACATGCTGGACTGAGTTAACCAGGGTCATTCCCATGTTTGTCATCCACATTCAGTTTCAGCATGTGCAACAACTTGGTGTAGGTTTTGCATTTCTGTGTGGCTTCAGCTCAACACAAGCCACCACATCAAACATAAACTTCACATTGCATTCAGCACAGGCTAGCATAATACATACGTGACCACCAAGGTCTTGCAGTTGCTTGTTTCACACAGAATCTTTGGAAGTTGTGTGAAAAGTGGTCCTCCTTCAGCTATGACTTAACCTTTGTAACATTATTGCTGATAACTTCAACATAATTGGGATGTCCAAGTTAAATTTGGAGGCACCAATAGCTTGTGACAAATTGTCTTTGACCAGCACCTGACCCTTGTTCCACACATCATCTAGATCAGTACTGCAGTTGTGTAGCACAAATTACTTACAAATTATCAGCACAAGACTGAATGCTTTACAAATCTTGCTGCATTGGATGATGGACAACTTCATTATGTGCAAACAGAGCTCAACACTGAAATAATTAGTGAACATTCCCATTCTAACTAAATGACGAACAGAAAGCCTTTCATGAACCAACTAAGGTATCTGAAGCGAGGACACTGTAATGAGGAGCCTCTGCAGTGGTAATATCCTGGTGCGAAGGTAATTAACCTCCAACAACCATATCCAGCTTTTAGTGCTAACTGTGACTTCAGAGAACATAATTTTTTTTACAGATTCTGGTGGAATGAGGACTCTTGGATGTCATGCTTGATCGTACACTATCTTGACTCTCACTGTCACCTGACTTATGGAATTCAGCTCATTTCTGAACATTTGTACTAAGGCTGACCCATTACTAACCTGATTTTTGGTGAATAGGTTGTTAATGCAGAACTCATTAAAATTGTTATTAATGCTCATCACAGATTGGCCTTCTTGGAATTCAGATGATTTGGACCAGAGACGCTCAAGATGCCCTAAAACTTTCAAAAGTTGACCGTAAAATCATGCAGACAACAAACCAGTACTTCTTGGAAATTCTTAATATGCTGATTGATAGGACAACCAAAGATTTAAATCTTAAAGAGCGTGTGAAGTATGAGACTCTAATCACAATCCATGTCCATCAGAGAGATATCTTCGATCAGCTGGTAAATAATTTTACTCTACCTTAGATACAATTGTTTTTGTTCTTGTTAATCTGTACATATATTAAGTTTTTAGTGGATGTCAGATTATAAATTAATGTCAAAACAAATATTTTAAATTATTTTTGTCATCTGAAATGATATCCATCCAAAACATTGGCATAATATTTAATTTCTCAAACAATGGATTTGGGAAATACAGTGATATGCATTTTTGTCTTCCTGCTTAATAACCCTATCAAAAAGTTTCAGCATACCTAAATCAAAATCTCTTATTCAGAAGGAATTTTTTTTGTACCTCTTCTCTCCTTTCTCCTCTTATTATCTGTATTTTGCTACTCTGCACAGATATGCTTCTTGTCCATTTAAATGTGGGTGTCTTCAGTATATTTGGTGGTTTAGGTTGTATGAGGTGAATTCTCATGCAGTTTGTAAAGAAATCCATCTGGAAAGAGCCAAAATACATCTAACTTCTATTTAATGGGTAATGTCTTTTTGCCTTTACTGAGAATCTGACCATTGATCGCAGTTACATTGGGTCGACTGTTTTCAGCCATCAACAAATAAAAGCAGTCTTGCTGCATTAATTTTGATTTGACAGGGATAGAAATGTTCCTTGTTTGGATAATACTTACAACATGAGTACTGTTTTCATTCTTTTAATCTCTTACAGTACAGGATGCAGATAAAATCTCCAACGGATTTTGAATGGTTGAAGCAGTGCAGGTTCTATTTCATTGAAGATTCTGACAAAATGCAGATATCAATTACTGATGTTGATTTTCATTATCAAAATGAATTTCTGGGGTGCACAGATAGATTGGTTATTACTCCACTCACTGACAGGTACAATCTTTGCTCCTTTTGAAGTTGAATAGCTGAAGTCTGAATGATGGCATTGTGTTCCAGGAATGCATGGCCAAAGCACACTTTTCTGCATGTCATTTTGTGGCCTTTTGCAGTCCTTTTTCTTTCAAATTCACCGTGGGCTGTGGGCATCACTGGCTGGCCAGCATTTATTACCCATCTCTAGTTACCTTTGAGAAGTTACTGGCTAACTATCCTTATCAAGTACGAAGTAACTTGGAATGACATTATTCAGGATTCTATCAGGAGATATTTTTACATTTGCTAATTCAAGGTGAATAGACTAATTTGGGTTCATTTTGTAATTCATTTTGAATAAGCCCTGAACCCATTAAGCTCCATGAATTAAAGCTGACAGCAAATTGCACAACTCCATTCCAGCCTTTTGTTCCTGTTATATCAGTGACTCTACTTTCTGACCCACTTTTCTAATTTTTTTTCTTTTCCTCTTAGTTTTTTCCTTGAAATTGCAGAAAGCCAGATCTAGTATCAGTTGTTTCACCAAATCTGAGCATCAATTACCAAACCCTTTCAAATGAGCAGACACAGTTCAATTTGTTGTGCCCAGCAGCATGTGTTATCATCGCCCTTCTCTCAATCAACTTCACTCTAAGTACCAAGAATAGCTTTTTTGCATGCATTTGTCTATTTCCACACAATTCTATGCAAACATTTTTTAATTACCATAGAGGGCACATGGTGTCCAGTTTGATGTAGCAAATTGCTTTGTGCTATTGGTCCAAACACACATTGTGCTGAGATAACAAGGTGTAGAGCTAGATGAACACAGCAGGCCAAGCAGCATCAGAGGAGCAGGAATGCTGACATTTTGGGTCTGGACCCTTCTTCAGAAATGGGGGAGGGGAAGGGGATTCTGAAATAACTCTGGAGAGAGGGGGAGGCTGATGGAGGATGGATAGAGGAGAAGATAGGTGGAGAGGAGACAGACAGGTCAAGGAGGTGGGGATAGAGCCAGTAAAGGTGAGTGTAGGTGAGGAGTTAGGGTGGAGTATGATCAGTCCAGGAAAGACAGACAGGTCAAGGAGACCGGGATGAGGCTGGTAGGTAGGAGGTGGGTGGAGCTTGAGGTGGGAGGAGTGGATAAGCAGAAGAAAGCTTAAACTGGCTAGGGAGGCAAGGACGAGCTAAGCTGGTTTTGGGATGTGGTCGGGGACGGGGAGATTTTGAAACTTGTGAGGTCCTCATTGATACCATTAGGCTGCAGGGCTCCCAAGCAAAATATGAGGGGCTGTTCCTGCAACCTTCGGTTGGCATTGTTGTGGCATCTTTTTATTCATTTTGCTGAATATTTTCAAATCCCTGTGAGAGGGAGAAGATAGAATCAGAGGTAACGGTATTACAACTGAATAAAGGCCACTGCAGAGATATGAGGGAGGATCTGGGCAGAATTGACTGGAAGAGGAACCTAGCAGAAAAGACAGTAGAACAGCAATGGCTGGAGTTTCTGGGAGTAATTCAAGAGATGCAGCAAAAATTCATCCTGAGGAAAAAGAAGCATGGTACAGTGAGGATGAGGCAATCATGGCTGACTCAGGAAATCAGGATAGCAGAAAAGCAAAAGAGAAAGAATAGAACGTGGCAAAGGGCAGTGGGAAACCAGAGGACTGGGAGGCTTACAAAGACCAACAGAGGGCAACAAGAATAAAGGAGGGAGAAGATTAAATATGAGGGTAAGCTAGCCAGTATTATAAATGAAGACTGTAAGAGGTTTTTTTTTAGGTATATAAAGGGCAAAAAAGAAGTAAAAGTGGACACTAAACCATTGGAAAATGAAGGTGGTGAGATAGTAGTGGGGAACAAGGAAATGACTGAGGAACTGAATAATTACTTTGCGTCAGCCTTCACAGAGGAAGATACAAGTAATCTCCCAAAAATTCAGGACAGTAAGGAGGCAGAGCTAAGTATGGTGGCCATAACGAAGAAAAAGGTACTAGTAAAATTGGTTGGCCTGAAGGTGGATAAATAACCTGGACCAGTTGGACTACACCCCAGAGTTCTAAAGGAGATAGCTGAAGAGATAGTGGAAGTGTTAATGGTGATTTTTCAGGAATCGCTAGAATTAGGGAGGGTCCCAGAGCACTGGAAAATCGCTAATGTGACACCCCTGTGGAAGGCAAAAAACAGAAAATTACAGGCCGATCAAGATTTTGGAGTCCATTTCTGAATATTTGGAAGCGTATAGTAAAGTAGGGCAAAGTCAGCATGGTTTTCATCAAGGGAGGTCATGCCTGACAAATCTGCTAGAATTTTTTGAGGAAGTAACGAGCAGGGTAGATCAAGGAGAGCCAAAGGATGTTATCTACCTGGACTTCAAGAAGGCCTTTGGCAAGGTGCCGCCCAGGAGACTGCTGAGTAAGATAAGGGCCCATGGTGTTAGAGGCAATGTGCAGCATAGATAAAAGATGGGCTGTCTGGCAGAAAGCAGAGAGTGGGGATAAAGGGTCTTTCTCAGATGGCAGCCGGTGACAAGCGGTGTTCCGCAAGGGTCAGTGTTGGGTCCACAACTTTTCACTTTATGCATTAATGATCTAGATGAAGGAACTGTGGGCATTCTGGCTAGATTTGCAGATGATACAAAGATAGGTGGAGGGACAGGCAGTATCGAGGAGGTGGAGAGGCTGTAGAAGGATTTCGACAGGTTCGGAGAGTGGACACAGAAGTGGCAGATGGAGTACAACATGGGAAGGTGTAAGGTCATGCACTTTGGAAAGAAGGCTAAAAGCATGGACTGCTTTCTAAATGAGGAGAAAGTTCAGAAGCCTGAAGTGCAAAGAGACTTCTTGTCAGAGTTCTTGTCCAGGATATTCTCAAGCTAAACCTACAGGTTGAGCCAGTAGTCAGGAAGACAAATGCAATGTTGGCATTTATTTTGAGAGGACTTGAATATAAAAGCAGGGATGTACTCCTGAGGCTTTATAAGGCTATGGTCAGGCTACATTTGGAGTATTGTATGCAGTTTTGGGCCCCATATTTCAGGAAGGTCCTGAGTGGGTTCAGAGGAGTTCACGAGAATGGTCCCAGGAATGGAAAGCTTAACATATGAGGAACGTTTGAGGACTCTGGGGCTATACTCATCAGAGTTTAGACGGATGAGGGGGGATCTAATTGAAACTTACAGAATACTGAATGGCCTGGACAGAGTGAGTATTGGGCAGACATTTCCATTGGTAGGAGAGACTAGGACCTGAGGGCACAGCCTTAGAGTAAAGGGAAGACCTTTAGAACGGAGATAAGGAGAAACATCTTCAACCAGAGAGTGGTGAATCTATAGAATTCAGTGCCACATAAGGCAGTGGAGGCCAGGTCATTGAGTACAACTAAGATTGAGATACATAGGTTCCTCATTTTCAAGGGGATCCAGGGTTATGGGAGAAAGCGGGAGAATGGGGTTGAGGAACTTATCAGCCATGATTGAATGGTGGAGCAGACTTGATGGGCCAAATGGTCTAATTTCTGTTCCTATGTCTTATGGTCTTATGTTCTTATGGTAAAGTATTTCACAAGCATTTAGTTTTATTTTATCCAGCTGTTTTCTGCACTTGCAATATAGCTGCACACTGATAATTAGCACAAGATCATTTTTACTCATCAATTGGTTCCTTGTGATTATAGGCAGAATCAATTTGTCATTTGAAAAATCTTCTATAAAATATGAAAATGCCATAAATAATATTTAAATTCTGAGTGGCAGAAATGCGATACATGGGCTCGGAATTTCCTAGAGCCATTGTAATAACATATTTTCTTTGAAGTTAGAGTGAAAAAGTCACAAGTTATGGAATAAGTGGCTTTTGTTATTACAATGACAGAGTGTCTAAAAAATTTCCAATGATTCTGCCTCCGGCGCCTTCCAGCAAAGAGAGTTTCAAAGATTCAAAACCCTCCAAGAGACACATTTCTCTTCATCTTAAATGGAAGTCCCCTTATTTTTAAATGGTGTCCCTTAAATAGTTTCTCCCATAAGGGTATGCATCCTTTCAGCAACCATCTTGACACGTCCTCTCAGGATCTTTTATAAAATGCCTTTCTTCTGTAATATCTTGAAAAGAAATATTTTAACTTTCAGCAAATAAGTAGGGTCATGATTAAATCAAAAATCAAATGAAAGAAATAGATTATAAAATAGAATCATAGAACCAAACAGCATGAGAGGAGGGCATTTGATCCGCTATACCTGTGCTGGGCAGCTGTACTGGCAAGTTTCTGGTTGCTGAGAAATATTATCTGAAAATTGTAGAACAAGGAGAATCGGTCAGAAATTGCTATGCACAATGGGGGAGGGCAAAAAGTTTGAGGAATGTAGAAACTGTGAGAAAGTAAGTTGAGAATAGATAAGTACAACATTAAAAATGGCATTTAAAACAATTATTAATTTGGAAGAAATGGTTTGTATATAACTTTTTAACAAGTGCAGTTATCCTCCTCTGAGTGGCCCAATGCAAATTGTACTTTGATCGGTATCATTGGAATCTTGGGAATACGTTAAATAAATTTTGTTGTGTCAGGTTGGGGCATCTCCCAATTTATGAAACTGTAATTTCTCAAACAGCACAGCACCGATTTTAAACAGAGAATGCTTGTCCAACGCTAAATAAAAATAAATGCTGGCAATGTTTATTGGAAATCTAATCAATCGACTAGACTTGCAAAATATTACTTTTTGGTTCAGAGCTATCTGTTACCTCTCGTACTTCTGCTGTCCTCGCTGTGGAGTGTTCAAATCAGCTTTCCAACAAATTTTGTTGTAAATTTGTCACAGGAGGTTTGAGCAGCCTGTTCTAACGTTTAATAGTCATTGGCCACATCACACTTGCAGGAAGTTCTAGGCACGGTGGCTCAGTGGTTAGCACTGCTGCCTCACAGGACCAGGGGCCCAGGTTCAATATCAGCCTTGAGCAACTTCTGCGTGGTGTTTACACATTCTTCTTGTGTCTGCGTGGGCTTCCTCTGGGTGCTCTGGTTTCCTCCCACAGGCCAAAGATGTCCAGGGTAGGTTGATTGGCCATGCTAAATTGCCCATAGTGCCGAGGGATGTTTAGGTTAGGTGAGTTAGACATGGGAAATTAGGGGAATGGGCCTGGAAGGATGTTTCTTAGGTGGGGCAGTGTAGACTTGTTGGGCTGAATGGACTGTTTCCACACACATTGTATGATCTGTGCTGACCATTTCGATCAAATATAAAAGAAACACTAGCTGACTGGTACTTCTACAAGTGATATTCTCATTTGTCCATGGAATTACATTTTTTCAATTCTGCCACCAGTTATTGGCCAATCCTCTTTAAAACTACATTTCCTTAGGAACTGAATACTTTCAATTCAATTCATAATGTAACTTCTTTTTAGGTGTTACATTACTTTAGCCCAAGCAATGGGGATGAATATGGGTGGTGCTCCCACAGGCCCTGCTGGCACAGGAAAAACTGAAACGGTTAAAGACATGGGCAAATGTTTGGGGAAGTATGTGGTTGTATTCAACTGTTCGGATCAAATGGACTTCCGAGGCCTTGGCCGAATCTTCAAAGGTAATGGATATAAGATAATGACCATTTGATCAGTGGCAACTGCCTGTTACACAATGAAATTGATTTGGCCTGTGCTATTTTTAATCATTATTTTTAGGACTGGCACAGTCAGGCTCTTGGGGATGTTTTGATGAATTCAATCGTATTGACTTGCCTGTACTTTCGGTAGCTGCTCAGCAAATAGCCGTCATCCTTACTTGCAAAAAGGAACACAGGAAATGTTTTATATTTACAGACAGTGAGACAATTGAAATGAACCCAGAGTTTGGCATCTTTCTTACAATGGTGAGAAGCAAGCATTTTTGTTACGTGACAAACTTCATTTTATTGATAAATTGAAAGAGTAATTATTAGCTGCAAGGGGATGACTATTATATTATTGGCATTATGTTCTTTCTTAGTCATATCCCTTTTTTAATTCAATTGTGGTAAGTGGGTGTTGCTCGCTGGGCCTGCATTTATTGCCCATCCCTAGTTGCCCTTGAGAAGATGGTAATGAGCTGCCTTCTTGAACTACTGTAGTCCATGTGCTGTAGACACCCACGACGCTTTTCGGAGGTAATTCCAGGATTTTGATCCTATGGCAGTGAAGGAATGCCAATATATTTCCACGTGAGGCAGGGGAGCCTATGAAGGGAATTTGCAAGATGTACTGTGCTCATGTATCTGCTACCTTTGTCCTTCCAGAATGGAAGTTGTCATGGGTTTGGAAGATGCTGTCTGAGGACCCTTGGTTAAATTCTGCAGTACATCTTGTAGATAATGCACTGCTGCTACTGAGGGTCAGTTGTGGAGCCATGAAGTACCTAGTTTAAACAGAATTGCTACTGTTAAAATCAACAAAGGTTTCTGTCTGATTGGGGCCTGAACTCCACAATGCTATTGCAATTAATAGAAACATGATGTCTTTCTTAACCATTGAATGTAATATATTTAACAGAAAATATATTTTGGGGCTGAAAATAAAATTTGAAGCTTTCCTCCACTAAATAGAACCCAGGATATGCTGGACGACAGGAACTTCCAGAAAACCTCAAAATTAATTTCCGGTCAGTGGCTATGATGGTACCTGATCGACAGATCATCATCCGTGTCAAGCTGGCAAGCTGTGGGTTCATAGACAATGCTGCCCTGGCTTGCAAGTTCTTCATGCTTTACAAACTGTGTGAGGAGCAGCTCTCCAAACAGGTTAGTGTACCAGCCTGAATCCCTGAAAACCTAATGATTTTCCTAAAGATAAATAATGCACAATATGTTGGTTTTCCTTGAATGAATAGAGAAATTAAAGTGAAATTTAACAACAATGACATTTACCAAATCAAGGGCTGATCATGCAAAAGAAGATTGCATGGTTCACAAATATTCTAGAAGGAAAGCAAAAAGGGCTAAGAAATGGTATGAGCTAAGACTTGCAGGGAACTTAAAGAGAAATAGTAATTGAGTTTATCAACACAAATTTTAAAATAATGTATGGTTAACGAAAAGATACGGATGATTTGAGATGAAATGGGATGCAGGGATTGCAGGAATAACAAATGAGCACTGCACCTCAGTTTTTACGAGACCGAAACAGTTCAACCCAAGATGTACAAGCAAGAGATGGAGAAATTAGACTGGAAGAAACTTGTAATAAAAGAATTACCGAAAAAAGCAACAGGTCCTGATGGTGCACACATTAGCTTATCAAAGAAACTCAACAGAAATAGTCCAGGCTTTGGCAACAATCTTATATCATTTTTGTATATAGAAATGTTACTGCAGGATTGGATGTGATCTTTAAAATATTCTTGAATATTGAAGATTGTCCACAGGGCTGGAAATGTTTCCAGTATCACAGCCCTATTCAAGAATAGAGAAAGTGATAATGGTTTAATTCATGTGCAGAAAAAACTAATAAATCAAGAATCTTGCATATTCAAATGAAGTACAGCTAGTAATAAAGTATTGTTAGCACACTGCCCATGTATGTTATGCTGCACTATATTTCTGGCAACATGTTCCGGAGCTATTTTCTGTTCTGTTGCATTGGAGTTTCTTTATTCTTGTGGCGTTAATGTTTGGAAGATGTTTAGCATTTTTGTTGAGCTGACTTACAGATGTAATAAATGGTCAAAAATTTTCATTCCATTGTGGATTTAGAAATTGAACTGGGCGCTTTCTCCTCAACATTCACCGTTGCTCTGTAAATTTCTCAGGTTGAACCTAAAGGGGATTTTGGTGACTGTTCTCAGTCACGTTTCCTGGAGATATAAACATATAAAAGATATAAATAAAGGAGAAGCATTACAAACAAGTTCATTGATGCATCAGGCTCCCAAAACTCAAACTGAAAATTCATTGGGACAACAGCAGTCATTACAAGCAAAGGTCTGTTAGTCAAAAATAGCAAGAAACAGACTGGCAAATGGTTTATTGCAAATGAACCAAAAAATATATTAGGGAGCTGAGCTGTACTTAGTTCAGGCTTACTGTGTGCTAGGCATGTAAAATCTTGTCTATCCTTTAAGAAGGTCCTCTATTATTAGACTAATTAGAATAGACTAATTAGAATTAGACTAAACTATGCCCAAGAACTGTATCCATATTTGTTTGTTGTTTTTGTCCCACTTGCCAATTTTTGGATGGCCAAGTTAATGACTAGAAGAATCTATATTTACATTGTATTTTATCACATCACTCAGGAAAATCGTAGAAAGATTATAGGAAAGAAGGATGCTATTTGGCCCATTGAGTCTGTGCTGATCCTGCAGTAGCAACTCACTTCATATCACTCCTTCACTTTTTCTCCATAACTATACAATTTTTTTCCATTCACATATTTGTCTCATTCTTTTGAAAACCACTATTTAATCTGATATTTATCTTATAATGCTTCCCTTCCTTCTTCCTAGCAAAATGAATCATTTCACACTACTTCAAATTTCATCTACTGCTTATCTTCTTATTTCACCAAACTGTTTCTGTCCTTATGAAATATTTGACATTCCTTCTCATAGTGTACAACATTCCAAATTTTGTATCATCTGAAAGTTTGAAATCTTGTCCTGTGCACAAGTCTAGATCAACAATGTGTATCAGTAAAAACAGGAAGCCTAACCCTGGTCCTGGAAACTGCACTTTATGCTTTCATTTAGCTTGAAAGATAATCATTTACCACGGCATTCGGTTTCCCGTAATTCAACCAGTTTCTTATCTATGCTGCTAATATTCTTTTTAATCTGTGAACTTCTATAAGGACTTTATTCAAATGTCTTTGCATACCACATCAACTGCATTACCCATATTAACATTCTCTTATCACTTCATCAAAAATCTCAAAGAAGTTATCATAGACATGATTTTGTCCTTAACAAATCTGGGCTGACTTTCCATAAACTATCCACATTTGACCTTTTTGACTACTAATTTGTTCCAGATTATCATTTCTAAAAGCTTTTCCACAGCTGATGATATTAAACTGACTGGTCAGTACTTATTAGTTTAGTCCTCTTTTGTATAAGATTATCAAATATTCAATTCTTAAGTGCTCTAGAACCACCACTGTATCGAAGGAGATTTGGCAGATTATGGGCAGTGCTGCTGTCATTTTCACCCTTGCCTCTTTTTTTGTACCCTTGGATCACGGGCGCCTTTTTGCTTTGTTAGCTTTGTATTTGTAAAACAGGGTGATGCCAACAATGTGGCTTCAATTCCTGCACCAGCTGAGATTACCATAAGAAGTCTCCCTTTTTAACCTCTCCCTTCATCTGAGGTGGGGTGAACCGCAGATTAAACCACCACCAGTCATCTTTCTCTGATAAGAGAGCATCCTTATGTTCTTCTGGGACTATGGTGACTTTTGAATGCGTCTTATTTGAACTAGGTGACTTAATAACTGTAAGATCGGCCTCACTATAACACTTCCTCTTTATTAATTTTTAGATCTTTTACTGTTTCAGGTATCTCCTTAGTTAAAACAAATTAAAAGAAAACAGCCAACCCCCTTCTTCTAAGCGATCCTTATCTGTAAGATTGTGATTGGTTCCACTCTACCTCTTACCATCTTCTCCCATAATTTGAAATGCATCTTGTAATATAAAATACTTTGAAATACAATCACTATTTTTATTGCACAAATATTCCGACTATTTTGTACTTAACAATGCCCAAAACAATAATGAGATAAACAACCAGATAATGTTATAGCAGTGTGGCTAAGCAGCAAGATTTCCCACTATTCTTTGAAGATTGACATGGAGCCTATTTTCCAAATAATTATATTCATAATTCATTTTATTTCCTTGGAGACAAGTATGAACTGAAGTATCAGGTACTGTTGGGATACCATGTAAAATGAGATTAAACAATTTCAGTTCAGTTCATCAAGAGCATGGCTAATGTCTCAATTGTTACTAATTGAGAACTAATTAACAATCACACTCAGACCATAGTCTAGCATGTTTGTGAAATGACAAAGTGCAAAACTGATGTAGTTGTGTTTCTGTTCTGAGATTGGGCATCAGGCATCTCATTGGGTGTATAGAATTTTACTTTACATCTGATTATACAGCACCTAGCCTAGGAATGCAATGTGCAAAACTGAGTAAAGGGAAGAGTTTGAATTCACAACATTAACATCCCTAGCATTAGTGTGCCTAAAAATTAGAGTAGAAATAGAGAATAAATGAGAATTCAACACAGTTTTATAACTATACTTGACCATGCAAATTGAAGAGTATTAACAGAATATCCTAAAGTTTAATCTTGAGTGCAATTCATAAATATGGAAGTTAACTTTCTCTCTTGTACCACGATTACTGTTTCTGTGTTTCAGGTTCATTATGATTTTGGACTTCGCAATATTTTATCTGTTTTACGAACACTTGGTGCCGTCAAGCGAGCCAGCCCTGAAGATACCGAATCTACGATTGTCATGAGAGTCCTTCGAGACATGAATCTTTCCAAATTGGTCATTTGATTTTCTAATTATTTGATTTGCTGGCATTTATGTTACCTCAACTTATGCCATAAGTTACTTTTTGTGATTTAAATGCTAAAATGTTATAGCCTCATATACAGAGTCGAATATTGACATTGGTTGACTCGCTGAACAGACGTTTTGTTACTGTGCTTGGTAACATCCTCAGTGCAGCCTCTGATGAAGTGTCGGTGTGTTTTCCCGCCTGGTTTTTAAATTTTGGCGTCCGCTGTGATGGATTCCCTCACTTCCGGGTTTCCTCTGTAGTGGAATGTATGTGGGGTCAAGTTATCAATGTGTTTATTAATAGCATGCTTCGTGGAATGCCATGCTTTCAGGAATTCTCGTGCTTGTCTCTGCCTAGCCTGTCCCAGGTTCTCGGTGTTGTCCCAGTTGAAGTCATGGTTCTCCTTGCCCATGTAGATTGAAATGAGTGAGTATTGGTCATGTCGCACATCTCAATCCGCATGGACAAGGAGAACCACGACTTGGACGAGGACAACAACAAGATCCTGGGACAGGCTAGGCAGAGACAAGCACGAGAATTCCTGGAAGCACGGCAGTCCACGAAGCGTACCACTAATAAACACATTGAACTCGACCCCATATACATTCCACTACGGAGGAAACCTGGAAGTGAGGCAATCCATCGCAGCGGACTCCAGGGTTTTAAAAACCAGATGGGAAAACACACTGACGCTTCATCAGATGCTGCACTGAGGATGTTACCAAGCACAGTAACAAAACATCTGCGGAGCAACAAACCAGCTCGGTGAGCCAACCAACCTCAACACCCACAACCCGAGCTACAGATCTACTCCAAAACCTTAGAGAGTTGAATATTCTGAACAATGCTATCACTGACAGTTGATAAAAGAGGTGGAAGTTGTGAAAAGAAGGTGTGAGTTCCAAACACACAATATGTTGGGGGAATGTACCAGGGAATTTTTACGAAAGGATTTTAGGCCATGTATGTGAGCAACTCATGATAACCTCAGTCATTTTGGCTCAAAAATACATTAAATAATTGACTACAAAATTTTAAAAACATTATGGAAGACAACTGAGGATAGATCAATAGCAGTAGATTGCTGAACCAGAACAGGAAAACTTGAAGTAAAATTTTATGACATAATGCAAGACTTCCACGGAATGAAGTCACAGCAAAGCGCAAAAAATATGTTGTTTCCGTTCTGAAACACAGCAAGTATTACCTGTTGTTTTTTTTACAAGGCCCTAAGACATGTTTGGATCCCGAATTTCTAGTTGACCATCAACTGTGCTGCCAGATTAGAAGTAGGAGATCAGCTCAAGAGGGAGAGATTGTAGCTTCAGCACTGATGCTTGGGGGCCAACCTCCTTTTCTGGTCTACAATATGAACCTAAGTAATTGCTGAAGTCTGTTCAACCCATGGTAAACATGTGAGGTATTGGCATTAGTGTTTCACTCTCTCTGACTTCTGTTTACAGATTGATGAGGATGAGCCACTATTTCTCAGCCTGATAGAGGATTTGTTTGCTGGTATTCAGTTGGATATGTCTGGTTATCCTGAGTTTGAAGCTGCTATTGACAAACAGGTACTGGGGTCAGCTATTTGTACATCTTTTAGCAACATTCTGTAATAGACAATGCCTTCCTGGCGAATTGCCTGGCAGTTTCAAATTAATATTCCAAAGTGGAAAATAGGATTGATTGAATACATTTTGAAAAGTTCAGTGTATTTAAGAAGTGAATATTAAATATTACTAAGTTTTAATTTTAGAGGTAGTAATTATTTAACAACTATATATAACTTTGTTTTCAGATTGAAGATGAAGGCCTAGTAAAACATACACCATGGAGACTGAAGGTTATCCAGTTGTTTGAAACGCAGAGTGCACGACATGGTATGATGACACTGGGTCCAAGTGGTGCCGGAAAGACAACTTGTATTCATACCTTCATGAAGGCTATGACAGGTAAAGATTTTTTCGGGCACAAAGGGAGGCAATGACTTTGTGGTATTATCGCTGGGCTGTTAATCCAGAGACTCAGGCAATGTTCTGGGGACCTGGGTTCGAATCCTGCCATGGCAGACGGTGGAATTGAATTCAATAGAATATCTGGAATTAGCAATCTAATGATGATCATGAATCCATTTGTTGATTTCCGGAAAAACCCATTTGATTCATTAATATCCTGTAGGGAAGGAAACTGCCATCCTTACCTGGTCTAGCCTACATGTGACTCCAGACCCACAGCAATGTGGTTGACTGTTAACTGCGCTCTGGGCAATTAGGGATGGGCAATAACTGCTGCCTGGCCAGTGATGCC
The DNA here is from genome assembly GCF_030684315.1 of Stegostoma tigrinum. NCBI lineage: Eukaryota > Metazoa > Chordata > Chondrichthyes > Orectolobiformes > Stegostomatidae > Stegostoma > Stegostoma tigrinum. The sequence continues at coordinate 19,607,277 of NC_081369.1, forward strand.
TTGATCCTGTGAATGAATAAGGAAAAGAAAACAATCATTTTTAAAAATTGCAGTACTGACTGTGAAAATGCCTAGTTGCGTTAAATTAGAAAAATAACTAAATTGTTGATATTCTGAGTGTGGTAAAGTGAATAAGAGAAGAATGTGTTACTTGCTTCTCCAGGCTATGCAAGTGGAGATTTACAATTCTTTACCCTGCATCGTGTTTCATGGTTTGTACCTTGTAGTCAGTTTCCCCATTGTGAGTTTGTGGGAACATTAATTGAACATGGATTAAGGTCACTGCTTAAATGGTGATCTCATGAATTTCACACAAACTTGTTTATATATTTGTAACCAAATGTGCATAATACAATTTCAATCCCTTTGCAGTTTATTAAGGAGCACAATGCTTAATCAAAAAAGGACATAAGCGGTGATCAGGAAGGGTGTGAAAGAATACATCACCCTGAAAGAGAACATGTAATATATATTAATTGATGAAGTAGATCTTTGGTATAGGTGGGTTCCTGGATTTATCTTTTCAACCCCTATGATAAAGTTCTGTTTAAAATGGAGACAGAATTTAAAGAAGTTGTCTGATCCAGCTGGAGTGTATACAGAATACTCGGTAAGATATTTTCCATAGCACGCTTGTGTGGTAGACTTGTTGAGGCAAAACTACCACATAGCAAAGATCCAATTGAGGAAGCATATAAGAGGAAATGAACCAAGTCATATTTGGGTTGACAGGACCTTTACATAATATATCTGTTTGCAGACATAAATCTGATAGCATGAAAGTAACAGCGGCTGTGTGGATGCAAAATGGTATTTATAATAGGGCCTGTACTATGCTGTACTGTTCTATGTTCTGTGTTCTTAACCAATTTCGTTTTGGAAGTTATGATTGAATCTGTTTTTGTTGCCCTTTTTAGACAATGAGTTCAAGACCACATCAACGCAGTATAAATTTTTATCATGAAGCCCTGGTACTTTGGCCAATTACCTTACATCTGTGACTTTTTGTTACCAACTGTCTGCCTCCGGAAACCCCTCCTTCAATCTGTCAACGCTATTCATGTCTTAAAAACACGTCTATCAAAACTTCTCTTCTCCTCCTTTGCTATAAGGAGGGCATCCAGGTTTCTCTACATAACTAGTACCATTCTAAATCTCCTTTACACCATCTCTGGGCCCTTGGTACCTTCCTAAAGTATAGTGTCCAGAATTGAACCCAATTATCCAGCTGGGGCCTATTCAGTCTTTTTAAAGGTTCCATGTAATATCCTTGCTTCTGTTTTCTGTGCCTGTACTGATAAGGACAACGATCTTCTTTGCCTTTTAACAATCCCCTCAATTTCTCCATCTACCTTTAGTGATTTGCATACATACGTCTTTAAATCTGTGTGCGTTCCAGTATTCTCACTAAATTGAAAGGCCACACTGTCTTTGGAAAACTCTTGCACGTCAATTGGTGTGCCTAATGAATGGCTTCAGCTTCCTGAATCCACTACCCATGCACAAGGAATGTTACCAGCCGTCCTTCAACATCGTTAGATGTAGATGTAGTTTATAGCTCCTTGCATGATGCCTGAAGACATGCCTCAATAACAGCTTCAGAAGAGAGACGAGTACCACACTGAGGAGAATTTTCAATTTCTGCATTGATAATTCCAAAGAGAATATCATGTTGTGTCAAATTATAATGGTTTAATTTTATTTATTTATTGCCAAGAGAAATTGCTGTGAGTTTGTCAAAATTGATTTTGCTCAGAATTGCTTTGGCGGGCAAAATTCAAAATGGATTTTAATTACATTGGTTTGGGCAGATATTTTTCTTTGGGCTCAGAGATGCAAAGACTATTCCAACTGCAACAATTAGTTGCCTGACATACATTTTTAAATTTTATTCCTGCTGCAGTCATTGGCATTTCTGAAAGACAGTAACTATTTCTTGAATATTTTAGTTAATTTGTTGTCTTATGCTGAACAGAGTGTGGTAAGCCTCACAGAGAGATGCGGATGAATCCCAAAGCAATTACAGCCCCTCAAATGTTTGGCCATCTCGAAGTAGCAACCAATGACTGGACTGATGGAATATTTTCTACACTGTGGAGAAAAACTCTCAGGGCCAAGAAAGGTATAAGAACAAGCCTGGGAAATGGAATAATATGTGAGATATTTGAGTGCTTTATAAATGAATATTTGCATTTCAAAGAATTTTGCTTGTATTACCAAACGTAAGAACTCTACATGTTATAACCAGTATGTAGACTGTTATTAATGGAGAGATGGACATGATTTTTGGTGTACACTCAATCTGTGAAGAGATAGAGATTTTTTCATTTCATATCATAAACATATTGGACCTCCCAAATATATTACATGGTCTGAATGGTCCAAAAACATTTAAACGAAAGTTCAGCTGTTTTGGTGATAGTCCTTTTAAACTGTCATAATAGATTGTGTTCTTGATTATAAACTTTTATTCCCAAGCCTCCAGTTTCAGGAATCCAAAACAGAAGAACGTGTGCAGGGGTGAACTGTCTAACAAATGGATCCCTGTTTGTTTTGCTTTTGCCAGTAACTTGTACAGCAAATACTGTCTTGTGCAGTACATGTCATTCACCCTACATGGAATACTTGTGATGGAATTGACTTGGGTTAGAAATCTAATGTTCCTGGTTCTTTCCCCATTTTTCACTCCCGCATGCCAGACATCCATATCAGGTACTCAGCTGACTTAGAGGGTTATAGTATTTTAGGAAATACAGTCAGAGAAAGAAATGGGAAAATGCATATTACCAATTTAGAGACCAGTGAAAGAAAGTTAAGGTAGAGATGACTGACATTGCCTGCTTTGAGGGTTTGCCTTAGGATATGGACAACAAGCATTCCTTTAAATGTAAATGTTTTAACATTTAATCTATACACAAGGACATCAATTATATACAGGTATTTGAGATTAAATAGCATGTTCTACCAATTTTAGAGACATAATAATTCCAGCAGTTCTCTGTCTTGCTGTTACATTGTGCTATTAATCTGTTAATTTAAATCTGTGATGAATATGTTGTAGGTGACCACATTTGGCTGGTACTAGATGGTCCTGTTGATGCTATTTGGACAGAAAATCTTAATTCTGTCCTGGATGACAACAAGACTCTCACTCTGGCAAATGGGGATCGTATCCCAATGGCACCAAATTGTAAAATAGTTTTTGAGCCTCACAACATTGACAATGCATCTCCTGCCACTGTCTCCAGGAATGGGATGGTGTACATGAGTTCCTCAGTGCTTGACTGGAGGCCTATCTTAGAGGTAAATGACTATAGCTTTCAGCAATCAGAAAGCTTTTCCAAGATCTGCAAATACAATCATAAAAACTGATTAACCTTTGCCTTTTTTCTAGGTATATTTTGCTCATTTGATACAAGTGTGCATAATCAGTTGATTTACTAGAATACATGCTAAATGGGAGTTCATGTACTCTAATATTAGGATGACTGTGTTTAGACATATTTGAAGTGGAGCTCTATTGATCTGTAAAACTCAAGTGATTCAATGAAGCTCTTAGCATATTACTAGGACTTGTGTGAGTGTGTGACTCGAAGCAGATGATGTTTATAGCATTTAATATTCTAGCAGCTGTAGGAAAACTGGTAGTCTAATCTGATCTAAAACTCTTTGTTGAATATTAAGACAGCAAATTGTACTTACAACTTAATTATTTTCTTTCAACAGAGTTGGTTAAAGTTACGTTCATGTCATGAGGCTGAAATTCTCAAGGAGTTGTATGCAACTGTGTTCCCAGAACTTTATCACTTTAGCATACAGTCATTAAATCAAAAGGTGAAAATGCTTGAAGCCTTTGTAATTATGCAAAGTATTAACATTCTGCAAGGACTTCTACCTTCCAAGGTATGCCATTTAATCTCAGATTATTTGTTCGGATGACATTTTTTATTACCTGATTGATTGAAAAGCTGATTATATGGATAACCACTCATCCAGCAGGAGTCCATAGTGGAATCTATTTTAGTAGGACCTATGTACCCCGATGCTGTGGCCATCCCTTCTTACTTCCTTGTGATTGCACGCCATGCTTACATCTGCGAATTCAAATCATTATCATTTCTGCTTATTGTATTCTGTGTTGACACATTATTCCCATGTTTTTGAAGAATATAGGATGTTGTTCAGGAAAAGAGGATTGGAAATTGATGTATAAACTAGATTAACTCCCATTTTAAAATGTGCAATAAGTTCTAGCAGACTTGGATACTGGCACAACCATATGCCCAAATTTGTGCGTACAGGAAAGTGACAGGATAATCAGATGAAAACTGCTCAACACCAGTGTTGTACTTTTTAAATGTTAGGCGGTAGTAAAAAATGGGCAAAGTATTTCTGTAACTTGATAAGCCAGCAAAGTTGTGCATAATTCTTACTTTTGGGCGATATCAATTCTATTTTCCCTAGTTTTAATTTTACGTTCATCTCTAACAGACTTCAAAGGTTGTGAAAGAACTAACCCTTCTGAAAAGGTACATTCAATTTCTCTCAAGGCATCCTACTCTGTGAAAATAATTCCCAAGTATTCCCATGAACTTTTCTGAAATTAGGTTTCCAGTGTGCAGTATACAAAGCATCATTAATAGTGGCATAGAGTGCAAGAGTAGAGAGGTATGCTGAATTTATATAAGATACTAGTTAGATCTCAGCTGCAATTATGTGTGTAGCTCCAATAGAAGATTCCAACAGAAGTTGGAACCATTTTCCTTGGAAATGACAAGCCTAAGAGGAGATCTGATAAAAGTTTTCAAAATCATGAAGGCTCTGGATAGAGTAAATAGGGAGAAACTGTTCCCGCTCGTTAGAGGTTCAAGAACCTGATAGAAGTTTACAAAATCATGAGGGGCATGGATAGGGTGAATCGTCAATGTAATTTCCCCTGGGTAGGGTTTCCAAAACTAGAGGGCATAGGTTTAAGGTGAGAGGGGAAAGATTTGAAAGGGTGCGCCATTTTCACATAGAGGTTGTTGCGTGTATGGAATGAGCTGCTACAGGAAGTGGAGACTGGTACAATTTCAAAATTTAAAAGGCATCTGAATGGGTATATGAGTAGGAAGGGTTTAGAGGCATATGCGCCAAATGCTAGCGAATGGGACTAGATTAATTTTGGATATCTGATCAGCATGGATAAGTTGAACCAAAGGGTCTATTTCCGTGCTGTACAACTGTATGACTCTATGACTTTAAGAATGAGAGGGTGCAGATTTAAAGTGTTTTGCAAAAGGAGCACAAATGTGATAAGATAAGAACTTTACTGAACAGTTGGTAGTTGGAATGCAAATGCCCAAAAATGTGGTGGACATAGTCTCAATTAAGGCATTCAAGGGGGCTTTAAATGATGTGTTTATATTCAACCAATGTGCAAATATATAGGGGAAAAGGCAGAATAATAGTATAAAGACAAAATATTCATTCAGAGACAGGTATAGACTGGCTTCCTTCTACATTGTAATAATTCAGTGATTCTTCGACCAAGAATCTTAGAGGTTGTCCATGTTATTCAGTTAGAGATCTAAATCTTAAGAACTATTATCTCTCCTCCCTCAAAATAATACATAAAATTTAGTGTTCATCATTTAGAAGTATCAAATAGCTGTAAAGTACCAAGAAACATTAATGCATCAGGCGCATTTTAACGGTGTAGTCTAATTGTTATTGCTGTTCAGCTATCCAAACAATCATCATCTTATGCTCATACATATCCAACAAATAAACATATTGCTGTCAACAACAAAAACAAAGTTGCTGGACAAGCTCAGCAGGTCTGGCAGCATCTGAGGAGGAGAAAAAAAGAGTTAATGTTTGGGTCCGGTGACCCTTCCTCAGAATGACACCCAAAACGTTAACTCTTCTTTCTCCTCCACAGATGCTGCCAGGCCTGCTGAGCTTTTCCAGAATCTTTGTTTTTGTTCCTGATTTACAGCATCTGCAGTTGTTTTGGTTCTTATTAAACACATTGCTGTCTTCCTCATGCCATGACTATTCTCAATTTTAATGGTTGAGGTTTAAACTTGTATGTCCCTAAACCAGATCTGCTTTCTTGGGAGTATTGCTGACTGTACTAGGCGTTGTCAATGCGTTAGGATTATCCTGGAGTCCCCAGGAATTAAAGATTAATTTTCAGGACACGTCTGTTACTACCTGGGAGAAAAATCATGGAGGAATGTATTTTATTAATTTTCATTGAAGACTTTGATTCATTGTTAGTAAAAGAATTCAGAGCAATGAAGAAAGCTGTTTGAAATAGTTGAGCAGGTAGAGTTGGAGAGGTTTTGCAATGAATGCATGTAACTAGAGTTGGTGACTCAAGCTACCAGACGCCTGGAGCAGTACATGACAAGTTTTTCTTTGGAGTCAACATTATTGGTGATACAGAGATATCAAAAAGTACAGTCAGACTTTTACTTTAAATTGAACTTAATTTAACACTATCATTGCTGTTCTGCTTTAGGAACAGAATGGTGAGTTAGACCAACAGAACTTAGAACGATTGTTTATCTTTGGCATAATGTGGAGTATTGGTGGAACTCTTGAGCTGGATGACAGAAAAAAGATGGAATGTTGGTTGAGAAATCATACTTGCATCAAATTGGATATACCTGAAATTTCTTTAGCTGGTGAAGAAACAATGTTTGACTACCTTGTGGGCCCTGATGGTGAGTCTCTAATATTCAAGCATGTTTGCAGAACCTAAAACTTGATAATTATAAAATCATGGTTATTTGGACGCAATTATGAAACACATGAGGCCTGATGAAAGTTGTAACGCTGCATCAGCACTCCTGTGCCTGTAATTGATTTAGTTCCTGACCCTAGTCCTCTCCTGACTCGTGCTAGCTTTGTCTTCTAAGGTGGGGCCTTCCGAAATTCAAATGGAGTGAAGAAAAGATGAATTCCTTTCATTCCAAAATATGTATTACAATTAGAGATGGTGATCAATAATCTTGGGATTAATCACCTCAATTTAATGAAGTTTTGACATTTAGAAGGCTGGGTTTAAGTGGAAAGGACTCCATGGAGGCCTTTAAACAGAATACATATTTTCTGGAGCAATCTAAGAGCAGCCTCCAAACACGTGCCCTTGATATTGGAGGAGTAAGGACAGGTGGAGAATTCAAAGAAAATTAGAATCTATCCCATATTTTAGCCCATCATCAAGCATAAGTACAATTTTTATACACTTTAGTCTTTGAAATTTTTCTAAGTATAAAGGGAAACTGGCAATTGTACAAACAAGTCAACGAACTGAGAGAGATAATGGGAACAGCAGATGCTGGAGAATCCGAGATAACAAAGTGTGAAGCTGGATGAACACAGCAGGACAAGCAGCATCTTAGGAGATACTGCTTGGCCTGCTGTGTTCATCCAGCTCCACACTTCGTTATCTCAACCAACAGAGAGCTTTATTTTTATATTTAGTACATGTTGATATATGGTGGTGTTTATTATCTTCCAGTTATTTCTGAAACTGCATCAAACATGTTTCCTATGCAGAAACAAAGTGAACGTTTAACTATTGGTAAATGTATGATTCTGAAGTTACAGTGCTGTTGCTTGCTTATTGTGATGGTAAGAATACAGTAATTATTTTTGCCCTGCAAGTTGTTTGGGATAGTTGATACCATACAATTAAAATTAATTATTTTTCACCATAATATTGCCTTGTGAGTGTTCCTTTGTTTATCAAATGTTTTGCCCTTCATTTTATGAGTCAATTCTCAAAGGGTTTTCTTTTTCATTTTACAACAGGGAACTGGTTACATTGGAGCACACAGGTGGAAGAGTATATTTATCCTGTTGATGCCATCCCAGACTATGGGTCGATCCTAGTACCAAATGTGGATAATGTTAGGACAAATTTTCTTATTCATAATATTGCCAAACAGTGCAAGGTATTTTGATACACTGGTCACTGTATTAGTTTGTAACAGTTAAACAGAAAGCTGGAAATCAAGGACAATTGGCGTAGGATGTTAAGTCAGATTAAAAATCCATGCAAATGGAAAGGGTTCTTCATTTCACTCATGCAGAAAGAAAATCCTGACTGTGTTATTCTTAACTTATATTAATTTTTAATAGTAAATGAATCTGGATGGTACTTTACATGGCCTAACTGTGCTACTTTCCATTACAACAATAAGGCAGAATACTCCAGATGTTGGGAATCTGAAATAACAGAAAACATTCAGTCCACAGATGCTGCCTGGCTTGCTGAGTATTTCCAGCATCATCTACTTTTATTTTATATTTGATATTTTGTGTTGTTTGAATTGATGGGTATACACGCTGACAGGTTTTCCCATATTATAAGGGGTGGCTACAATGTTCTGTCAATATCAATCAATAGTTTTGAATTTGGCAGGTGGGTTTATAGCTTGATGACCTTCCTGATATTAATCCTACCCAATTATCTGGCTGAGGCTTGGCCCTGGCATCTGCTTTAATGTCTGTGTTCTTCAATTACCAACAAGTCTTAGAGTAAGATTTGGATCTAGAGCAAGGGCCTGAACCACAAGACCAAAGACCTGAAATGATGAATATGCTAAGGAACCTGAAATAACCCCAGAGGCCAGTATCCCGTCACCAATTAACCCTTTATTTAGATGTGGAAAGTCCTTGACATTGATACAGCTTCATCAGAGCCAGCTCTCAGAGTGAATAAGATGCCTGACACTCCTGTTTTTATCTCTCAGCCAGGGCTCCCTGATTGGGGCTCTTAACTTGGCCCAATCAGGGAACTCATTCTGTGATGTCCACCTGGCTGACCTTGTTACAATAAATAAAACTTGAACATTTTGAGCACATTAACCATTAATTGTTAGACCTGATGTAAACTAACTCAACATGGCAGATAGCAAAAATGTTCATAGATTAATTAGGCTGATTGCAAAATCTGTGGTCTACTGTTAACAAGAAAACATTGTATAGTAAGCCTTGATGTGAGACAATATCATTTGGGGTGGCATGTATTTCTATCCAGGGTTGTAAATCAAATTACTTTGTCTACTTCTGATCCTTCATCTACACAAATTGGCTTTTAACAACTGTGTAACTGCAATGTGCCTTTGCATTCAAATCACACATTACCATTCTGTCCAATTGCAAATTTTATTGAGATTTTTGGAGGTTCCCAGTTGTTTCTTGACCAACAGGAAACAATAATGGTAAATAGTTGCCTTTTGGAATGAAGGAAAGTATATGCGAAGATTCGCAGGAGTCCGTATTAGAATCAACACTTCTCTTGATCTGTATTTGGTGTGCACAGTACAATTTCAAAATCTGCGGCTGACACAAAACTTTTAAGAGTTATGAGCTGTGAGGAGGAGAATAATAAACTTCAGAAGGACATAGGCTGTTGCAGTAAATGGAAAAAATGGCTGATGAAATTAATGCATGGAAATGTGAAGTTGAGCATTTTGAGAGGAAGAATGAGGAGATGCAATGTAAGTCAAAGGATACAATTCTAAAGCAGTTGCAGGAGCAAAGGGGCTGGTGGTGTACAAATCATTGAACGTAGCAGGGCAGGTTGAGAAAATGATTAATAGCACAAATGCAATCCAGGATTTCATTTTGGAAGCATGGGGATAAACTCCCCCATCATCTGAACAACCTGGGCAATGCAAGAAAGCTGGGAAAATTTGGCACGAATAGAAGTGGGGATTTTTGACATTGAGAAGGAAAGAAATCCAATTTTCTCCTCCAGGAGAAATCCAATCCTCAAGGGCTAGATAAGGGTGTCATGTCTAATCAGTGAGAGCCATATTCCTATACTTTTGTGTCTCACAGTTAGCTAATTTCACCTGACTTCAATGCAGTTTACTACTCTCCCAGACACTGGTGAAAAAATAATTCAGACGCTGGAGTATCCACAGCTGGGACTGCCTTCCCAAGTCTATAAGACTATAAGAAATAGGAACAGGAGTAGGCTGTTTGGTGCCCCGAGTCTTTAGGCCTTTCAATAGAATCATGATTGGTCCGACATTCCTTACCTCTACTTTTAGTACATTTTCCCCACAATCACCACTTCTCAAGAATCTATCTTGGCCATAAATATTCACAGGGACTCTGCTCCCACGGCTCTTGCGGCAGAGAGATAAAACATACCTCAACTGTGTGAGAGAAGAAATTCCTCCAAATCTCAGTCTTAAGTGGCAACCCTCTGGGTTTTAGACTCTTATATAAATGGAAACATCTTCTCAGCATTTACCCTGTCAAGCCTCTTCAGAATCCTTTATGTTTCAATAAGACCACCTCTCATTCTTTTTAAGTTCTATTGAGCAGAATCCCAAACTTGTTAATCTTTGCTCATAAGACAATCCCTCTATACCAGGGATCATTCTAATGAAACTTCATGTTGCAACTGTACAAGATGCTAGTGTGGCCTCATTTGGAATATTGCATGCAGTTCTGGTCGCCCCATTACAGGAAGGATATGGAAGCATTGGAAAAGGTGCAGAGGAGATTTATCAGGATGTTGCCTGGTCTGGGGTACAGGCCCTATGAAGAAAGGCTGAGGGTCTTGGGACTGTTCTCATTGGAGAGAAGAAGGCTAAGAGGGGGTTTAATAGAGATGTACAAGATGATCAGAGGATTAGGTAGGGTGGACAGTGAGAGTCTTTTTCCGAGGATGATGACTTCAGCTTGTACAAGGGGGCATAGCTACAAATTGAGGGGTGATAGATTTAAGACAGATGTCAGGCAGGTTCTTTACTCAGAGAGTGGTAAGGGCATGGAGCGCCCTGCCTGCCAATGTAGTTAACTCAGCCACATTAGGGGCATTTAAACAGTCCTTGGATAAGCATATGGATGATGACGGTGTAGGGTAGGGGGAGGGGCTTAGATTAGTTCACAGGTTGGCGCAAAATCGAGAGCCGAAGGGCCTGTTCTGCGCTATATTGTTCTATGCTCTATGTTGTACGAACTGCTTTCCATGAAATTATACTTTTCCTTTATATAATGGAGCCAAAACTGCTCATAATACTCTAGATATTGCATCGCCGGCACTTTGCGAGTTGCCATAAGACTTTTCTTGGCATAACCTGCAACCCCTTTGAAATAAGAGCTAACATTGCATCAGCCTTCTAAATTACCTACTGCCCCTGTGTGCTAGTGTTCTGTGTTTCATGCTTATTACCCTCTAGTCAGTCTAGTATGATGGACCATGGTCAGACCTGGGTTATGGGCAATAAATGTGAAGGAAGGTTTAACAGGGGAGATCGTTGCATTGAGGAAAGTGGCAAATTCGAATAGAGACTAATGCCACAGTGCTAGGATGCAGAGGGGACTGCCCCTTTTGAAGACAGGAACAGGACCAATCTCGGGTGAAAGAGTGAGAGAGAACACTAGATATAAATGTGGGAACCAATATAATGTGGGAGATCCCAGGGTACTGTGGGATGGGAGGATGGATGGGGGAGTCTTTGGAAGGTAACATCACCGTGGCTTTCTTTTTTATTTATTTGTGGGATGAAGGCATTGCTGGCTAGGCAGCATTTATTGCCCACCCTTAAAGGACAGTGAAGAGTCAACCACATTGCTGTGGGTCTGGAGTCAGATGTTGACCAGACCAGGTAAGGATGACAGTTTCCTCCCCTAAAGGACATTAGTGAACCAGATGGGTTTTTCCTGACAATCGACAGTGGTTTCATGGTCATCATTAGATTCTTAATTCCAGATATCTATTGAGTTCAAGTTCCACCATCTGCCATGGTGGGATTTGAACCCGGGTCCCCAGAACATTATCTGGGAGTCTGGATTAACAGTCCAGAGATAAAACCATTAGGCCATCACCTCCCCCATGATGAGGAGACAGTGGATAATGCTGTTGGGTATCTTGATGTGGTTGGCCTGGGGCTTGTGGAAAATTTGGTATATTAATTTTTAGATAGAAGAGTTGGTTGGGAAGATTGGGAGGCTCAAAGCTGATGATAGTGAGTGCAATGTAGAGTGGAATATATAAGTTTGGAAATGCACCTAGAATAGCAGACAGAGCTCACAGCTCATGAACATGATCTAGAAAATCTTTTATCTTCAATTGAATCTCAACTATGCAACATTTGTACCCTTTCTTCATTGCTGTCTTCGCTATTTTACACTGGGAGTGCTTGAACAGAAGGAAGTTATTAACCAAAATGATTTAAATTGCTTTCTTTTCATAGGGTGTGCTTTTGACTGGTGAACAAGGAACTGCTAAGACAGTCATCATAAAAAGCTACCTTTCTCAGTATAACACTGAGATTCATCAACCGAAAAGCCTCAACTTCTCCTCAGCCACTACGCCTTTCATGTTTCAGGTATAAAGTGAATGAATAACTCCCTGAACTACATTGACTTAAGAAAAAATCTCCATCATACACATCTTCATGATGTATTTATCAGCTTTCACAACTTCCCACAGCCACTTTGTACGGCAGGTTCTGAGGTTTGCTACTAAAGCACTCTTTCCCCCGCTAATGAAGTATCTTTGACGTTTTACTGACATCTCTTCACTCTGACGGAATTTAAAATCCTGTCTTCCAGTGGGGTATGATAATAACCTTTTCTAACTCTGACATCTTTCCAAACCTGACTTTTTTCCAAACTCCTTCTCCAAGGCACTCAAACTATCGCATTAGACATGCAAGTTAGATTTTATCCTCCAGGATTGCTTCTGCACATCCACTTCCCACTTGTGACATCTGCTTGTTAACAATCCTATCCTTCCATCCACTGATGGCATACTCCAAAGTGCAGACTCACTCTAATTGTCTTTTTTGAGTTGCTATGTTGCCAGTAACTCCTCCCAGCAAAAGCATTTCTCCAAACATATGCTTTCATAATCTCATTCTCCGAAACTGCTTTTTTGTTATTTGTTCCGAATATTGAGGGTATTTTCCATATTCTTTATAATAATCCTTCACAGCCCTTCACATCAAGGGATATCTCCTATCGCACTTGCCCCCACCAACTCCAGTATGCTTCCCCCTAATCTGGAATTCTTTTCCTCCTCCACAAACCTTCTAGTCTTCTTCCTAATACATCACCCTTTACAATTCTGTGGTAGTTTCCCTCCCTTCATGGGAGGAAAGGTTGATCTGTCTTACCCCTCTCTGCACCCTCCTCTCCTCTAAACCCCTCTCCCTATTCATCTTGCACCCTCCTCTCCTCATAATTTCTCCCTATCACCATTTGTTCCTTTTTCACTATTTGCCTCCTTGTATCTTTGCCTTTGTCTCTTATCCCTTCCATCCACCTTCGACAATATACTAATCTTCTAACTTTGACCTCGAAGAAAATTCTTGACCACCCACCTGCCCATTGGAGCAGAACTCATGTTAAACTAATTACCAAACAGACAGCTGAGAATTACAAGCTATACATCAGTGTTGGGGTTCAAGTGATCACCAAATTGCCCGAGTGTCTCAAATGTCCTGCAATTTAAGATGTCATTTGAATCCCTCCATTAAATTTTGGCGCAAAAATCTGTTCTTTCTTATTCACAACTTAATATTGAATTTAATGAAAATCAGTTGCACATTTTCAGTATTTGTACTACAAAGTCATTATTGTTGTTAATCCTCCTGCATAAATGTCCTTTTGTGTCATTGACTTGATCATTTGCAATCCTTGCTGACAGATTTCCAGCTCTATTATGGCCAGCAGATATCAGGAAAAAAATTAGTGTCTTCGTCCAATGTTGAACCTCAAGTGACTGTTCAATGGATTGTTCATTGCCATGTAATCATACTCTCATGTTGTTATTTTAGCTTTATTTCATTTAGTAATTTTTAAAATTAAATATTGACACAAAGTTCGGTAGCATTGTAGATAAAAGCATAAAATAACAAAGGAATATTGATAAACTAGATGAATGGCCAAGTGGATTTCAATATAAGCAAGTGTGAGGTTATCCATTTTGGACTGAGAAAGGGTATATCAATGTACTTTCTAGACTGACTGAAGTTAAATACAGCGAATATCCAAAGAGACTTGGGGGTTCAGGTGCATAAATCTTTAAAATGCCATGAATAAATGTGGGAAATAACTAATGGAGTCTTATTTGTTATATCTAAAAGACTAGAGTATAAGGATGCAGACATTATACTGTAGTGATACAACACCTTGGTTAGACCCCAGTTGGAGTACTGTGATCAGATCTGGGTACCACATCTTAGGAAGGATTAGCCTTTGAGGGAGAACAACATAGAATTATATAAATAATATCTAGTTTTCCGGGGTTATGTTGTGAGGAGAGATAATACAAATTAGGCCTGCTTCCTCTAAAATTTAGAAGGTTGAGGGGTGATTTGATATATCTTCAAGATAATAGCAGGAAAAGACAAGGTAAATAAATATAAAGTATTTCTACTGGTTGGAGATTCTAGAACCAGGGATCATTGTCTGAGGATTATGGTGAGATCATTCAAGAGAGATTTTCTGAGGCCTTGTTATACACAAAGGATGTTAGATGTCTGGAACTCTCTTCCACAAGTGACATTTGATGCAAGATCAGTTATTAATTTTAAATTTGAAAGAGATAACTACTTGTTAAGCAAAGGTGGTAAGGGATATGGGTCAAAGGCAAGTTTATGGAGCTAGGCCACAAATGAGCCATGATCTCGTTAAGTGGCAGAACAAACTTGAGGAGCTAAATGGCCCAATCCTGTTCTTGTGTTCCTCTAAAAGTTATTGTGCAAAATTACAAGAAAAGTTATTCCAAATAGAATCAAAAACTCATTCACTTTCCAAGTCCAATGTTGATATTACACAATTTTCATGTGGTTAGTATGTAGCAACCTAAAAGATTATTAGAATTTCCACATTTCATATTAAGTGTACATATTTTCTCTTTTTATAGAGAACTATAGAAAGCTATGTAGACAAAAGAATGGGGAATGTTTATGGACCTCAAGCTGGAAAGAAAATGACTGTGTTTATAGATGATATAAACATGCCTATTATTAACAAGTGGGGTGATCAGGCAAGTACAACTGTTGAGTGAGTTTACTTGTTGACTTAGTCCATTTCAGATTGCCATCATCTTGTTGTCCAAATCTAACAAAACCTTATTTGTTAAAATAAAGTAGGTATTTTCCAGTATATAATTCCAGGTGGCCAAGAAGGTGTAAAATTGGTAGTCTAAATGTTGCATTTCTTTTTAAACATGAGCTAGGCCAATAGCTTAAGGAAAGCATCACCTTGTTAAACTTTTGGGTGTTGATTTCCAAAACAATTGAGTCTGGAGAAGTCGTAGAGCAAATATATATATGAATCCAGACCAGGATTCCCAACTGTCCAGGACTTCTCAAAGTCTCCAAGAATCAATGATTAACCTCCAGGATACTACTGCAGGTAACTTGGGGCAGTGTAATGTGGCTTTTAAAAAAAATCCATGCCTTTATCTTCTTTTAGCACTATCCGTTGCGAGACATAAGATATCAGCAATGAGCAAAATTTTTTTCACTGTCAAGATTCATCCAATTGAGTAATGAAGACCTTCCTTATTTGCCAAGTAGTGCAGAAAAACAGGCCACTGCAAGAATGAACTATGGGACGACCAAAAACAGGAGTGAGGGCAAGGAAGTAAGGAATAGGTGAATATTATGGGCAAGTTTTCCACTATTGAGGCTGATAGCTTGAATTGAAACATTTCTTAACTTAGCACATCCACCTTGGGAAGGAGGACTGCAGAAATGTGGGGAATGGATTGCTCATTTTATATTTTTAGCCTTTCCAATATTGATTTGAAAAGTCCTTTCAAAACTGGCCAGTGAACAGATAGCATTAGGACACCATGTCAATAAGTTTATGTGACACCAACAAGGATTGAGGAAAGTAATTCAACCTGACAAAAATAGAAACCATGGGATGCTCTCATGAAAATTTGACCAATAAAAATCACAACTTTGACAGTTATGTCCTTGGGGTCTATAGGTATCAAGGGCCAGTATCCAACACACAGCAACTCACTCTTCACAAAATTGAATTGGTAAAATGTGTTTTCAAAATTGACTGCTCTTAATGTGTTTTGGTACACTGTTGCATGATTATGTGACAGTTAACTAGTTACAATTAACTGTACTAAATTTTCAGCAATGTAATATGATGAGACAGTATCTTCCTACAGTTCTAGGACTGGGACCATCTACAATGAGTGGGATGGGATAAAGCGCTGACAGGAGAATTTGAATAATATTGTTTTGTTATGATTTAAGGTAACCAATGAGATTTTAAGACAGCTGATGGAACAGAGGGGGTTCTATAACCTGGAGAAGCCAGGAGAATTCACACACGTTGTGGACATCCAGTTTATTGCCGCAATGATTCACCCGGGTGGAGGACAGAATGACATTCCTCAAAGACTGAAGAGACATTTCTCAATTTTTAACTGTACACTGTATTCCAATATCTCCATTGATAAAGTCTTTGGTAAGTCAAACTTTATTGATATAGAGTTCTTTTTGGAAATTGGTATTACTATAATTTACAGATTGCAATTGTCACCCTTAATATAAAATCTACAATAAATTTTATGCACATCTAGGTGTAGAAATGTAATTAGTGACCATAGATTTAATATTGTGGTCAGTACTTGGAAACTTGTATTTGGTTAGGCAATACAATATTTAGGAAGAGGTTAGGAATAACTGTTTTTGCACAAGGAAATGTTACTTTGAAAAGTAAATTTAAGTAATTATGCAAGATTTTCTCTTCTATGACATTATTTTCTAATGGCTCCAGGTGTGATTGGAGTGGGTCATTTCTGCAAGCAACGGGGATTCACTGAAGAGGTGATAGACTTGGCAGCTCAGCTTGTTCCCACCACACGAAAATTGTGGCAAGTTGTCAAAGCTAAAATGCTTCCAACACCAGCCAAGTTTCATTATGTGTTTAATTTACGAGATCTCTCCAGAATTTGGCAGGGCATGCTCAACGCCACTGCGGAGGTCATTTATTACAAAGAGGTACTCTTTCTATCATAACAACGGTGCTTGCACTTCAAGGGTAATTTACTAGTTGTGAAGGACTATAATGGGGCATGATAAGACATTTTATAAATGTGGCTTGTTCTTTTATATTTCCTACTTTCAAATAACAATGCAGTGCTTCATAACATTTCCTCTTCTTCACACATTTCATAACCTTCCTATATTTTGTCCACCTTTGCTATGCTACGTGTGGGCATGTTTGAATGTGAAGACCTCAGCAGTAGAGTTCATTTTCTCTCTTGTCGAAGTTAATAAATCATTATACAAAATACTGTGTTGCTGGAAATCAGAAATAAATGCAAAAAACAGTTTAAACATGCAGTCATCCAAGAAGCATCTATGGAGAGAAAGAAGCACAACGTTTCCAGTTGAAAATCTTTTGTCATAACTGACAACCAAGATGTAACAGATTATAGACAAGTACAAAGGCAGGAAAAGGAAATGGGGAGGACCTGTGAGAAGATGGAAGGCAGGTGAGAGTGACTAGCAAAAGGGATGATGGTACAAGGCAATAGAAGATGGTAATAGGATGTGAAGAAATGAAAACTGGATCTAAAGGAGGTGAAAATTTATCACCAATATCTGTTATCTGGAAAAGTATTGAAAAAGTTATGATCTGAAATTATTGAATTCATCATTGAACCGAGAAAACTGTGAATTGTCTAATTGACGAGATACTCTTTCTCAAGTTCATGTTAAGCTTCATTGGAGCAGTTTTGGAGGCCAAGGTTTCAGAGGTCAAGAGTAGGAATTCATTGGAGGATTTGAATTACAGATGAACAGAAACCAGAGTCAAGCTTGCTGACTGAATAGAAATGTTCTCACAAAGTAGTCAATCAATCTACATTTTATTTCCCCAAGGTGCAGCACACTAGTGGCCAATAGGCATTCTAAGATTGAAAGAAGCACAAGAAAATCTTTTATTCCCAACTCAAAGTAAATTCCATGATTGTAAAATTTACTTTTCTCACCAGTGGTAATCAAGTGCCGACCCCACTCAACTGTCTGCTTAGAATACAAGCAGTGCAATGGCAAGTTTGTGTGTCATCTTAAAAATGTATTGTGGCCAGAGGGCATGAAGAGGAATTTCAAAGAAAACTCTATTCTCTTCTATTATTTTCATGATTAAATTGTGTTTCTTTTAAAAATGGAAAATCCTGTTAGATTCATAAAATGGCTGAGGGTGATCACATGAATATATTTCCAGAAGTTCCAGAATCTCTCTGCTTCCAACTGTTGCTGGTAGAAATGACTTGGAGATGAATCGTCTGTTGACCCTTGGACTAAGACGTCAGTTTACATGATTGACAAAAAGATACCTAAGTTAAAGTCTAATACAACTTAATTTTCATTAGTGTTTAAAGCAATTTTAGCATTCATGTATCTTAGTAAGTCATAACCACTTTGTATTCAACTCACTACACTGTTGTAAGCATCATGACTTAATACCACCCAGATGTGATGAACTGGCCAGGCTCACACCAACGAGTTGTAAACTTTTCTGAATTCGAAACTCAGTGTCTCATCTTCATGATGGTGGGAATCAATTTGTTGATATTGATGTCCCTAATGTTGGTTTTTTATATCTTTTTCTTCCAACCTTGCAGAATTATCGATGACGTCCTTTGATCAGAACAGTCATGACTCTGAGATTCCAAGGGTCATATAAACAAGAGATATCTGCTTCCTATTATCAGGCTTATTTTATCATTTTTTTGTAACCATAGAGTTTGAATAAACTTTAGCATCAGCCATTTGATGTATCAGCAATCTGGTTTTACTTCCTTCTTTCACAGCAAACTAATCTGCTGTTTATTTAATGTTAGCATGATTTCCCATCATGCAGGTTAGGCTTCAACTTTGTTACCCACATGATCACACATCTACTTCCAGCCAGCTCTGGCCAAAGGAAAATATCAAATCTGTAAAATAAGTGCTAATGTTTTCACAATTACCTTGTCACCTTGCAATGAAAGCTTCAATGGAGGAGGTAAAGCTACACTGGTAAAGCTTAATTACTTTCCAATTAGTTCACTGAAATAGGCCCTCAATACCTGAAATGCCTGCCCATGGTACTATACTGAATCTGAGCAAAGTCTCATTCCCAAACTTTGACTGCCAGACTAGAGTAATTCTCCAAGTATAAGAAATATTGCCGCACATTTGACTGCCAATGTACAAAATAACTTCCAGGAGAAGAATTGATATAAGGTCAGCCAACTGACAGACTCCCTATTGGACATTGACATACTGGACTCTAAATCATGTAAGCTAAAACCAACATAATTTTTAAAAGAAAATCATAGGTTGTAACTTCCTCCCTTCTGTTTCTCTTTCTTTCTTTGTCTACATGATTCATCATAGTAGGTGGTGCTTATGACACTCCTCAGTATTAACCCTTTCAGATTGTTTTACCAGAGCTGATCTCTCTTGTATGGAGAACAGCCCTCTTATACCATCTATACATTTCCCTTCAATATCATTTACAGTATTGTGTTCCCTTTGTTTGTCTGTGTGTGAATGAAGCAGCAAAGTAATTCCTCCATGTTGTGAACTGTTCGTAAACCCTATCTTTGATTACATCTTAAAAGATTTTGCTGTGTGGGCTTAATTCCAGATAGAAACTAAAAGAAAAAGCAGGACTTGAGGAACACCTGTCAGCCTTACCTCAATAACGGATAGAAAAAAAATGAAAATCGTTACATCAAACAGTACATTGCGGTCTCAGACTTAAAAGGGGAAGATCAATCATAATTTAAATTCATCTCAATCCCTGCCTTGTCCAAGATAAATAGCCAGTTTTTAGTGAACACAATACTGTAAATGATATTGAAGGGAAATGTATAGATGATATAAGAGGGCTGTTCTCCATACAAGAGAGATCAGCTCTGGTAAAACAATCTGAAAGGGTTAATACTGAGGAGTGTCATAAGCACCACCTACTATGATGAAGTCAACTAGCCTTGTGGACAGAACAATGTAGGACCACTAAGGAGTGAGACATAGCATCTGGATCTCCTCAAGACCTCTGATGATATCTATCATATTAATATAATCTGTAATTAGTTGCTAATGTGCAATAAACTATACCTTGCTAATGCCAACAGACTCTTCTGGTTAGACCAGAAAGTGGATTTCTTCTATCACGTTAGATCAAGAAAGCCCTATCATTTTCTATGCTTAGAGAAGTTTGTGGCGGCAACCTTTATCATGAGAAACAGCTCATATATCATATTGAGCTGGCAGGGCCATATAGTTGCCACAGAATCAGAAGTTTGCTGATTCATGTCCCACGACAGGACTGGAACACAAAATGTAGCATGACACCCCAGCCCACTGCTTAGGGTGTGCCGTATTAGCAGAGCTGCTGTAAACCAAAGTCGTCAGCCTATTCTACTTAATGGCAAAAGATACCACAATAGTGTCCTGGTCAATCATCTTCATCAAAAATATCACTGAAAGCAAATAAGCTGCTTGTTTAAGGAAATCTCAGGATTGAAATACCCCAGGTAAGCGGAGAGAGGTTTGGATCCATTCAGTCTTTTAAGTGCAATTGTTGTTGAGAATCCTCAAGTCAGAACCAAATTGGATTGAAGGTAAGTGGGGAATCCATTTGCAGCTGATTGAGAAATAATCAGAACATTCAAATAGGAGATCGGGTCAAAATTGTACTCAAAGCTCAGAAAATCCTGCCCTGACTGTACAACTGGGATGTTGTGTTTGTTTATAACAATAAAGATTGCACTGGACAGCAAATATTGTTTTGCAAGGAAATAATAAGTAGGAATAGCCCATTTGATTCTGTTCCACCTTCAGTACAATTATAGCTGATATTCTACCTAAATTCTACTGTCCCTACATTTGAGTTCTCTTTGTACCTAAACATCAATTGGTCTTTGCTTTGAATATACTCAAAGACAAAGCTACAACGCTCTCGGACAGAAAATTCCAAAGACCAACATTGTCTGATTGAAGAAAATTTACCTCATTTCACTCTGAAAAAGCCAACCCCTTATACTAAGCCAAATAAAGCACTGGCCCTGCATCTTCTCCGTAAAGAACCTTAAGAATTTTGCATGTTTTAATGAGATTACTCATCATTCTTCTCGACAATATAGACCAATCCCACTTAATCTCTTCTCAGAGGATAATCTTCTTAACTCAGGAAATAGTTTAGTGAACATTCATTGCACATCCTTTAAGGCACATATATTCAGCAATGTACACAACAGCCCAGGGGCTAGTTTCATCAATACCCTTTATTGTTGAATAAAGACTTTTACACTTCAATCCCTTTTTAACAAATCCCCAGCACATCATTTATTTTTGTAAAGACTTGCTGCACCAGCAAAAGTCTGGGCCAAAGTATGAATTTTAAAGCCTTTGCTGTTGTCTTATTGCCCTTTATAATTCCTCAATCTCAGTTCACAAAGGGACCAATGTTTAATTTTGAAGTCATTTCCTTGTGAAGTAGTTTGAAATATCTTGTGAATATGAAAGTTGCGATTGAAATGCAAGTGCCTTTTTTTTAGTTCATTGAATGGACTTCCAGATGAATATGTAGAAGCAAAAAGCCCAATTTATTTTTAAAAATTGTTGAGAATTTTATTAGTGGAACTATCTGTGCCTAACCTGTGGGTTTAAAAGTGTCACCACAGCAGTTTGTTGCAATGGCCTGGGCCTTTATTTTTGATAAATCTCCAAAATTAATTTCAAACTGTGCTTATCAAAGTACGTTTTTTGTTGATAGGTTTGCTTAAGCAAGGAGAGTTTCTGTAAAATATCTTGATTATTATCGAAGAACATTAGTGAATACTTTATTTTTGTACAGTGGTCAGGACATTTCCTTGTGTATTGCTAGACTATATAATTGCAGTCCTTTAAAATGAATAGAGGAAAATCAAGATTTGAATTTGAGTTGGAAAGAGAGGTTGAATAGGATGGGATTTTTTTTTTCCAGGGTGTAGGAGACTGAGGGGTGACCTTTTAGATGTCTATAAAATCATGAGAGGCAGAAATAAGGTAGAAAGCCAACAGCTTTTCTCCATGGTAGGAAAGTGTAAAACTAAAGGGCATAGGTTTAAGGTGAGAGGGGAGAGATACAAAAGGGTCCATCAGGGCAATGTTTTTCACACATAGGGTGGTGAGTGTTTGGAATGGGCTGCCAGAGGTAGTGGTGGAAGTGAGTACAATTTCATCATTTAAGAAACATTTAGACAGGTATGTGGATGGGATAGATAAGGAGGGATATGGACAAAATGCAGGCAAATGGGGTTAATTTTAATTGTTAAAACTGGGCAGCATGGGACAAATTGGGCTGAAGGACCTGTTTCCATGCTGTAAACCTCTATGACTATGACTAAGACCTACTGAGTGCACCAGCCTCCAGCTATATATTGGAAGTGATTTGGAATTGTCCAGTTGAAAATCAGACACCAAGTGCCTGTGATTTCTCAAATATCACTCACTGCCTCGCTTTGCTTTGTTTGAATCCAACTTACTGTTTCACTCTGTTCTTAATCTGAACACTGTTCTTATAAGTTAGCCTGTGATGTTCCCAATGGTAGTTGTGATTGTTTGTCAAAGTAAACCTTGAAACAATTTGACAATAAATGTAAAGGATTCCAATATTAAACCTTGCCTTCTTGCAAATGTTGTTTTAAATAGATGCTTCTGAAGCTTTGGAAACATGAATGTACCCGAGTGGTGGCTGATCGCTTTACAAACTCTGAAGACTGTGAATGGTTCGATCAAACATTGATCCATGTTGCCACTGAAAATCTTGGGGAAGAAATCAAGAGTATCATCAATGTGGAGAGTGATAATCTCTTTGTAGATTTCTTACGTGATCCACCTGAGGCCACAGGTCATTATTATTTGACATTAAATGCAGGATGAGCACACACTTGGGTTATTGCATAATCATACCTGAATTTTTGAGCGTATATGATAGACCACAGTGATGTTATGATCTTTATATTCATTTTAACTGTGCATTTTTTTCTTTTAATTTTGTATTAAGGCCCTGTATCAATCTTTTTTTTAAATTTTCTCCTCTTTAGGTCCTCCTTTGAACCTTTTCATTTATGCAAAAGAGGGTAGGAAGGACAGTCAGCTATGGGGAAAGAAGGGTAAGGGTTTCTGGGTGAACTCGACAAGTCTGGTGAGATCTATGGAGAGAGAACAGAGCTATTGTTCCAAGTCCAGTTCCGAGGAAGGGTCACCAGACCCGATATGTTTACTGCTTTCTCTCCACAGATGCTGCCAAACCTGTTGTTTCTCCAGCAATTTCTGATTTTATTGTGGGGAGCAAATCCCCAGACTTCGAGCCAAGATGTTATTGGTGGGTCAATGGATGCTGGGTTGCATGAAAGGCTAGAATTGGTCTTAGGCAGAATGTCCAGAGAGTTGTAGGATTGATGGAGATTAGAAATGAAAGAAAGTCATTCCAAGGATAAAGAAACATACTAAGGGGAGGATGAGGCAACCATGGCTGACAAAAGAAGACAGCTACACTATAAAAGTGAAAGATAAAGCACACAATGTGATGAAGATTAATGGGAAGCCAGAGGATTGGGAAGCCTTTAAAAACCAGCAGAGGACAAATAAAACAACAACAAGGGGAGGAGAAGATGAAATATGAGCTGGTAATGTTAAAAGAAGATTGCAAGCTTATTTTTAAAGATATATAAAATGTGAGAGAGAGAGGCAAGAGTGGACAATGGACCACTGGAAAATGAGGCTGGAAAAGTAGTAATGGGGAACAAAGAAATGATGGAGGAACTGAACTGGTACTTTGCATCAGTTTTCATAATGGAAGACATTAGCAGCATACCAGAATTTTAAGAGAGTCAGGGCAGAGGTGAGTATAATGGCTAACACTAAGGAGAAGGTGCTAGGGAAGCTGAAAGTTCTGAAGGCACATAAATTACCTAGACAAGATGGACTACACCCAAGGGTTCTGAAGGAGGTAGCTGAGGAGATTGAGGAGGCATTGGCCAGTGATCTTTTAGGAATCACTGGAAAGTGGTTAATGTAACACCCCCATTTAAGAAGGGAGAGAGGCAGAAGTCAGGAAATTATTGACCAGTTAGCCTGAACTCAGTCTTTGGTAAGATTTTAGAGTTAATTATTAAGGATGAGACTGTGGAGTAATTGGAAGTGCATGGTAAAATAGGGATGAGTCAGCACAGCTTCATCAAGGGGAAGTCTAACAAATCTGTTAGAATTCTTTGAGGAAATAATGAGCATGTTACACAGAGGAGAGCCAGTGGATGTGATCTATTTGGATTTCCAGAAGGTCTTTGACAAGGTGCTGCACAGGAGGCTGCGAAATAAGATGTGAGCCCACAGTGTTAGGGGCACGATACTGACAGGAATAGAGGATTGGCTGACTGGCCGAAGGCAGAGTGGGGATAAAGTGTCCTTTTTCAAGATGGCATCTGGTGATGAGTGGAGTTCTGGAGGGGTCTGTGTTGGGACCACAACTATTCATAATATACATTAATGATCTGGATAAAGGAGTTGAAGGCATTGCTGCTAAGTGTACAGGTGACAGAAATATAAGTGGAGGGACAGGTAGTGCTGAGGAAGTGGGGAAGCTGCAGGAGAAATTGGACAGGGTAGGAGAGTGAGCAAACAAGTGGCAGATGGAATACTATGTGAGGAAGTAAGAGGATTTTGGACTTTGATAGGAAGAATAGCGGTATGGAGTATTTTCTAAAAGAGAAAAGGCTTCAGAATTCTGAACCCCAAGGGAACTTGGGAATTCTAGTTTAGGATTCTCTTAAGGTCAACATGCAGGTTCAGTTGGCATCAAGTACCTGGAGTTGAGGAGAATGAGGGGGAATCTCCTAGAAGCCTATATAATTCTAACAGGACTAGTCAGGGGGAGCACAAAATGGATGCTCCCGATAACCAGGGAGTCTTGAAGCAGGAGGTCACTGTTGAAGGATATAGGATAGGCCATTTATAACTGAAATGAGGTCCGAATGGTGGCGAGCCTCTGGAATTCCCTGCCATAGAAAGTGGTTGAGGCCAAAACATTGAATGCTTTCAAGATATTGATGTTAGGGCTAAGGAGATCAAAGGGTATGGGGAGAAATCAGGAACAGAGTACTGAGTTGGATGATCAGCCATGATCATAGTGACTAGTGGAGCAGGCTTGAAAGTTGCCTCCTGCTCTTATTTTCAAGGCTTATATGTTTACCTACCTACTCAAGTAAAAATTCCCAGCACTCAGAATGCCTAGAAACACTTCCTGCCTTGTATGCAATGGTTCTTCAAGTCTTCTTCCTGCCATAATAAATCTCCTGATATTTCTACACACTGATCTTCATCTGCTGCCAGTCTGCCCACTTCACTATCTTTTTCATATTCACTTGAGATTCAACACTATCCTTTTCACAACTTAACATGGCCCCAAGTTTTGTATTATCCACAAACTTCAAATCGGTGCCCTGTGCACCAGGTTTTAAATCATTTAGATATGTATCAGGAAAAATGAGGGTCCCATATGCCTAGAGCTCGAAGTGCCCTACATAGTATGAAACCTGTACTGTTTGTGTGTGCTTCCCAGATGGATGTACTGAGAATTCTGCAATACTGGCATCTACATAATATCTCAAGTGTGTGTTTTCTCATGTGCAATTGCAGCTACTGTATTTTGACTTTGGAATGGAAATTAATGACAAGAGGAAGGTGGTTCTGGCTGTAGTTTCCGATGGAGTCAGCTGTTGGGTAGTTTTGAGCTATTGGTTTACAGAGTTCCCTTCAGATGAAACGTTGCTGTGAACACCACATAAAGGACAGATTGTCCATGAAAGATACTTTACCTGCTGAACATTTGGCAGATGCAGTGATGGAAAGAACTGGCAGACAAACTTCAAAACTGAAGTTTTAAACGTAACTTAATAAAATGTGAGGCTGGATGAACACAGCAGGCCAAGCAGCATCTCAGGAGCACAAAAGCTGACGTTTCGGGCCTAGACCCTTCATCAGAGAGGGGGATGGGGGGAGGGAACTGGAATAAATAGGGAGAGAGGGGGAGGCGGACCGAAGATGGAGAGTAAAGAAGATAGGTGGAGAAGGTGTGGGTGGGGAGGTAGGGAGGGGATAGGTCAGTCCAGGGAAGACGGACAGGTCAAGGAGGTGGGATGAGGTTAGTAGGTAGCTGGGGGTGCGGCTTGGGGTGGGGGGAAGGGATGGGTGAGAGGAAGAACCGGTTAGGGAGGCAGAGACAGGTTGGACTGGTTTTGGGATGCAGTGGGTGGGGGGGAAGAGCTGGGCTGGTTGTGTGGTGCAGTGGGGGGAGGGGATGAACTGGGCTGGTTTAGGGATGCAGTGGGGGAGGGGGAGATTTTGAAACTGGTGAAGTCCACATTGATACCATATGGCTGCAGGGTTCCCAGGCGGAATATGAGTTGCTGTTCCTGCAACCTTCGGGTGGCATCATTGTGGCAGTGCAGGAGGCCCATGATGGACATGTCATCAAGAGAATGGGAGGGGGAGTGGAAATGGTTTGCGACTGGGAGGTGCAGTTGTTTGTTGCGAACTGAGCGGAGGTGTTCTGCAAAGCGGTCCCCAAGCCTCCGCTTGGTTTCCCCAATGTAGAGAAAGCCGCACCGGGTACAGTGGATGCAGTATACCACATTGGCAGATGTGCAGGTGAACCTCTGCTTAATGTGGAATGTCATCTTGGGGCCTGGGATGGGGGTGAGGGAGGAGGTGTGGGGACAAGTGTAGCATTTCCTGCGGTTGCAGGGGAAGGTGCCGGGTGTGGTGGGGTTGGAGGGCAGTGTGGAGCGAACAAGGGAGTCACGGAGAGAGTGGTCTCTCCGGAAAGCAGACAGGGGTGGGGATGGAAAAATGTCTTGGGTGGTGGGGTCGGATTGTAAATGGCGGAAGTGTCGGAGGATAATGCGTTGTATCCGGAGGTTGGTAGGGTGGTGTGTGAGAACGAGGGGGATCCTCTTGGGGCGGTTGTGGCGGGGGCGGGGTGTGAGGGATGTGTCGCGGGAAATGCGGGAGACGCGGTCAAGGGCGTTCTCAATCACCGTGGGGGGGAAGTTGCGGTCCTTAAAGAACTTGGACATCTGGGATGTGCGGGAGTGGAATGTCTTATCGTGGGAGCAGATGCGGCGGAGGCGGAGGAATTGGGAATAGGGGATGGAATTTTTGCAGGAGGGTGGGTGGGAGGAGGTGTATTCTAGGTAGCTGTGGGAGTCGGTGGGCTTGAAATGGACATCAGTTACAAGCTGGTTGCCTGAGATGGAGACTGAGAGGTCCAGGAAGGTGAGGGATGTGCTGGAGATGGCCCAGGTGAACTGAAGGTTGGGGTGGAAGGTGTTGGTGAAGTGGATGAACTGTTCGAGCTCCTCTGGGGAGCAAGAGGCGGCGCCGATACAGTCATCAATGTACCGGAGGAAGAGGTGGGGTTTGGGGCCTGTGTAGGTGCGGAAGATGGACTGTTCCACGTAACCTACAAAGAGGCAGGCATAGCTGGGGCCCATGCGGGTGCCCATGGCCACCCCCTTAGTCTGTAGGAAGTGGGAGGAGTCAAAAGAGAAGTTGTTGAGTGTGAGGACGAGTTCCGCTAGGCGGATGAGAGTGTCGGTGGAGGGGGCCTGGTCGGGCCTGCGGGATTTAACCTTTTAAACGTAACTTCCTCTTTTTGAGCCACATGTTGAATTTCAAGTTGTTTCACTATTCTGGATTCATTTTTCTGGAAATGAAAGACAAAAAAGCAATAAAATCCAAGGCAAGGGGGGATGTTGCTGGATGGTCTCGGCAGATCTGGCAGCATCTGTGGAGAGAGGAACAGTATTGGTGTTTCAGGTCCAGTCACCCTTCCTCAGAGTCAAATCTCATCATTTTAGGGTCACAATTTTACAATCATGGTGAGCAATTAAACATTAACACAAAGCTAAGCACCCACAGTTTCTACCCAGAGATACTGGGCTTGACCCCACCCTATTGGTGTCAGCTCCCAAACCAGCCAAAATAGAGTCTAATTTGGGCTAGTGAAAATCTGGCTCAAATTAAAATTTTATTATTGATCCATGGAACATTGGTATCAATGGAAAGGCCAGCAGTTATTGCCTTGGAGGAGAAATTGGGGAGTTATCATCTTGACCCATTATTGTGTAGCAAAGGTAACCTTCGGGGTTAGGGGAGGGCCAGTTAATTTCTGGATTTTGACTTGGTGACAATGAAGGAATAGTAGAACAGTTTCAAATCAGGATGGTGTGTGACTAGATCTTGATGGGTGTTCTCCATGTATCTGCTGCTGTTGTCCTTCTAGATTGTGCAAATGGTGCATTTGGAAGGAGCAAATGATGGTGAGTTGCTGTAGTGAATTTCACACAATCAAAGTCTATGCTGGAGGAGGCAGTAAATGTTTAAGGCAGTGGATGGAGTGCCGATCAAGTAGGTTGTTTTCCCTTTTGATAGCATTTTGTGTATCTGCAATCATCTGAGTAATTAGAAGACATTCCATCCAGTTTTTGCTTTGTAGAAAGTGAAACAGCTTTGGAGACACAGGGGATGCATTACTTAGTACAGAATTCTTTGTATACTTTTCACTATGCTCCTGTACTCAAGTACGCATGATAATAGAAATCTAAATCTAAGAATTCCTAGCTTTTTATCCACTATTATTGTCATGGTATTTAATGTTGCTGGTCAAGTTCAGATTCCGATGTCCCCCCTCCCACCCTGAGACAGTTGATAGTCAGACGATTCAGTTGTGGTAATGCCATTGAAGGGCTGGTGCTTAGATTCTCTCATGCTCAAATTGGTCAATGCCTGGCACAATGTCTTGCAACATTCACTTGCAACTTATCAGTTACTTACCTGAAATCTGTGCAGGCCTTGCTGAGCCTGTTAAAATCCAAACCTTAAATTGCTGGTTCTTCACTGATCAGCTTTTTATCAAAGAAAATGTTCTCTTCAGTTTTATTCACCCTGAGATAAAAGCCGCACAAATTGTTTTGCATTTCATTTGCATCTCACGAATTCATTTTGTTCAGAGAAGCTCCTAATTATAGAATGTATTTAAGTACACTGTTAGCTTTTTCTATCCTCAGCTGATTGAGTTGCTTTTGAATTTTCATATTCAAATTTTAGGGGAGAAATAGCTCACCTTTCTTTTTCCTTGAGAATGCCCATCTCTTACATTCCGTTTTAAAATGTACAGAATAATTTGTTCTTTCTTTTTCTATTTCCAGGAGAGGAACCAGAAGATACAGAATATAAGATGCCCAAAGTGTATGAGGCTGTTGAATCTTTAGATATGCTGAAAGAGAGGTTGAACCTATTCATGTTCCTTTACAACGAGACTGTACGCGGGGGTCACTTGGATTTAGTCTTCTTTGAAGATGCTATGATTCACCTTGCCAAGGTGGGATAGAATTTATTTACCTAGTGAACATAATTCAGCCCTTACTAAACTTGAGAATTCTGATTTTCTGTTATAAACCTGAGTTTGGATTAATATTTGTTCATAGTGAATTGGCAAAACTATTGGGAATTTTAGGAGTAAAGGATTCAGTTTGGCTGGAATATTGTGTTCTGATTTTACCCTTATTTCACTTGCCTCTGAATTAGTAGAGTGAGGTCTAAAATCTTACTCCAAAGACTAGAATGCATAAGCTAATGTTGCGACCAGACCCTGGGTAAGGTTTCTCGGGTTGTTACAGTTCCGTATGGAAAACCCCAAATAGTCAAGTTTTCACTTGAGGATGGATAAACTGGCTCCTTTTTTTATTCATCTGCCCAACTCAGTTATTTGCTACAAAATTAATTTATAAAAGATCATCTTTGTTGTCGATAGCTTTCCCTGACACTAAACTTACGTTCCAAAAGAAGCCAATTTAACCAGGCTGTCTTGAGTTAATGAAAAGAATTGGATTATTAGTTACTAAATGTAGTGAAAAAATGCAATAAATACACGGATTAGAAATGAGAAGTGAGTCTAAGAAAAGGTAAAATTTTAAAAATATGCAATACACTCTCTGAGTCATTCATGAAGAGTAGACCGTTCTTACACATTGGTAGATGTGCAATTGATTTCAGGATTCTAGGCTTGGCAGATTAGTTGAAATGCTTTCAAAATGATTCTTTTTGACAGTTGCTGGTTGGCAGCAGTCAGAGTGAGGAAGTCTTTTATCTGCGAAGTTTGGATGACTAGTGGACCATTTTTGATTTTGACCTTCACAATACACCTCAAACTCAGGCTGTTACACACGAGTACCTCAGCAAAATGGCACGCAAGGGTGCCTCAGCTTACTAGCACACTTTATTCCACCAGCTTGGGTTGGTTATCTCACTTGGCTGGATGACTGATTTGTGATGCTGTGATGCCAACAAGTTGTGTTCAACTCCTGCACTGGCTGAAGTTACCAGTGCCTGAGGCAAGGTGACTCTCAGGTTAAATCACCCCTAGTCGTCTCGCTTTCTCCCAGAATAGAACAGTTCTGTGATCCAGAAGTAATATGGTGACTTTAATTTGTTCCACGAGCACGACAGACCAAGGTTGAACTGGCTTTCAACCACTGTTATTGTGCACTCTTCAAAGGGGAAGACACAAACCATGTTTCCGACTGTCCTTGCCTCCACATCATGTTAGCTTTCTGTGATAATTCCCAGGAGATGACAACTCAGTTTGTACTTCTTCCAGTTAAGTCCATTCCTTTGAAGCTTCCTTGACGTCTCATCAGGTGTGAGATTTCAAGGTGTGTCTCTCTAGACAGTTATTGAATTCATATCTGCAGACAAATTTTGGCTGTATGTCCTTTTGTATCAAAAATATTTTGTAATTACAAATTTAGTATGCTCATAAATGCTTCAGGGCTCATCTGCCATCACAACATTGGGCTGATATTTCAATGGAGTACAGTGTTGAAACTGCCATCTTTTGGATGATATTAAATTGAGGTTGGGAAATGAAGTCCCATGATACAATTCAAAGAATAGCCTTGGAGTACCACAGGTGCACTGACCAACAGTTCGTGCTAGCAACGCCAGTAAAAAACAGTTTATTTTGACATTTTCCTCCCATTAAATCTGTCTCTTCTGTTTTTGACTTTCAGCAGTTTTGATTGGGTTTCATTATTTGGTGGCATCGTTATGGCTTTTGAAATTTACTGCAGTACCAGTAGTAATAGTCTTACTGATCTTCAAGGCTGACTCCCCCAAGGTTTGCAGGAGGGGTAGGGTGGTGATGTGGAGAAAGTGGGTGGGCTGAGATGTCATTTCATTTGTATGTAATCAGCAGATTCTCCTTGGTACATCGGCCATCTCTGCAATTCATGTAACCTTCTGTTTTATTTTAACCTGTCACTTTCTGTGCAAATGGTTGATTCTAAGATTCAAAATTTGACCTCATTTTTCATGGTGTCTAGGCTTCAAGTCTAACCTGTTGCCTTTCACTGCTCTTCAAAGCATGATAGGACTGGATTATACTTTTCTGGAGGCTGGTATAACTCATCTCATGAGGCCACCATTCTTAAGCCAAATGTGTTATGAACTAGGGAAGATGGAAGTCCACATTATGGAGTTCCAGTCCCATTTTTGCACTTGCACTGCTGTTACAATTAGAAGTCAACTGAGGTCTACCAAGAATTCCTGACTACAGGATTCGATATTCTTCATCAAATTGTTGACCTCAGTCAGTTCTCCTTTTAACTTTATTTTTCTTCAAGCTTTGTTTTGTGAATCCCTTCTTCTTAAAGTTGGGTGGCAAGTTTTTAGCACAACTTTGAATAGAATAAGTTACGTTTGTACATTGTCATTCATGTGTAGAAACTTGCAACATTGAGGCAAAGCTTTAAAATATGATAGATCCTGATCTCCAGAAAGAATTATTAAAATATAGGGTGATGTGTCAACCAACTGTTTACTCAAAGTGATAGGCTTCAAGAAAAGTCTTAAAGGAGGAAAAATAAATTAAACAGAAGGGTTTGGGAAGGCTATTCCAGAATGTATGGTTGATGTTGCTGAAGGCACAAGCAAACGCATTTGGCCAAAGGGAGAGGGTGCATCTCAATCATTTTTCTAAAAGTAGCTCAGGGGAAAGAGTATATACTAAAAGACAAAATTTTGCTGCAACTATTGAAACTGAGATTAATCATAAACCATATAGGGAAGAATGAATTAATTTTATGATGTGACATGATAGTATCTAATTTTTTTTAAAAATTGTGATTGATTTTCAACCATCATTTATAATGTCCTTGTCTACAATCCTTCAATTGTTTTTGATGATAGGATATTCATTTTAACCTTTGTCTCGGGATTCACTTATAGATATCGCGTATCATTAGAACTCCTCGAGGTAATGCTTTGCTTGTTGGTGTGGGTGGGTCAGGAAAACAGAGCTTGACAAGACTCACTTCATTTATTGCTGGATACCAGACATTCCAAGTCACACTCACAAGGTAAACCCACAGCTGAAGTATTAATATTTCTTGGTATGAGCAGCATATCAATGAATAATAGGAACTGTATATCTGATCAGCTTATATTGCATGAATGGACTACCTGATGCATATCTCTACTTTTGGATTAAACTGTTAGGGCAGAGTCTTATAGGGGCCTGAATCATGTGGGCCATGTCTATTTCCATAACAATCTTGAATTTAAGGGATGATCATTGTCTGCAAAATATTCCCCCACTGATACTTTAACCACTTGTCAAGTTTCATGAACTAAAATTAAATAAAGGCCTGCTCCCTCTCTTCTATCGTTTAAAAAGCTCTTCTGGATGCACTTTAAGAATTCTGTGCTGTCAAAACCGATCACATTATGTCTACCGTATTTAATTTTGGGGAAGTTGAAATTCCCTGCTATTACTATTCTATTTCTTTTACATGGCTCTGAAATTTGCCTGCATATCTGCTGTTCTATTTTTCTCTGACTGTTTGGAGCTTATTGAACATTCCAAGCAATGTGATTGGTCCTTTTTGGTTTATAAGTAATACCCATTCGGCTTCTTGTAAGGGGCCTTCTAAGATATTATCCCTCCTTCCTACTGGAATTGTTTCCCTGATCAATATTATGACACCCGCCTCCCTACCATGACATACTCAGCATTGTGAATACTCCATGATGAATTCACCCACAGATCCAGCTCTGAAATGCAGTTAGCCAGTAGCTGTAGCTGGATATACTTCCTGCACACATGCCCACCAAGGAAAACTGAAGTTTTCATGATTTGCCACATAACACAGAAGAGAATGTCACAGATGTGAGCTCTGCTGCCATGATTTCCATTAAGTCCTCAGATATTCCTTTTCTTAAAAGAATTATGCTTATATAAGCTTATTTTAAAGGCCCTGAATCTTTGATCTGAAAAACAAGTCAGAAGAGGTAGAAAAGATGAATACATCCCTCCCATCACTTATCCATGACATGCTGGCATGATCATTCAATGCTGCAGGACTGCTGTGGCTTAGCTCTTAGCTCCTTTCCCTATAGTTCAGCAGGAACCAGTTTCTACAGGGCAAGATGGTTGGAAGGGCAAAAGCAAGTGCAAACAAATACTTCCTTCTCCACTTCCCTATTTCCCCACTGACCTAAATTGAGACACTTGCACTCGCTGTTCAGCTGCACTCACATTATAATAAAAGTTAATCTGCTCATTGTTGAGGTGCCATTCCTACCACGGTGGAATTAGAAAGTGCAGAGCAGATTTTCCTTTTGGTTTTCGGCTCACACTTTGTGCTAATATCTCTTAAGTTAAGCTAAGTTTGAAAATATAATAAGGCAGAATGTCATTAGGTGATTTCTTGTTTCAGAAATGTCCTTGTTTGTGCAATAACTTTATCATTTCAGAAATCTTTGGAGCAATGTTCTTAGCTGCACTCTGTCCTTGGAAATCTGTCCTTACTAAAATGCAAACTGTTAAATAAGCCACACTGAATAATTAAGGCGATAACATTATATTGGGATGAGAATGTTAAATCATATTGCAATAGATTTATTTCTGTGTGGTTTATATTGTAATCAATTGAAAGTACAGAAGCACGACAGAATAGGTAATAGAACTAACTGTATGTAACTTCATTTATGTATGCTTAGGTCGTACAGTGCCTCAAACCTGCTGGAGGATCTGAAGTTTCTGTACAGAACAGCTGGGCAGGAGGGAAATGGAGTGACATTTATTTTTACAGACAATGATATCAAGGATGAGGCTTTTCTGGAGCACCTGAATAATGTTCTGTCTTCTGGAGAGGTAGGGTGCAATCTTTAACATTCACAATATATTTTCAACAAACATTAGAATTTCCTCCTCTTTCAAAATATGCTACAGTTTTATTCCTGTCCTTGCTAGTGAATGTCAGAGTACGCTGTTCTACGGAGACTTCACTGTTCGTTCACAGAGACTGAGACAGCTTTGTAAACCACCAACCACAGCAAAGCCAGTTAAAATAATATTGTAGCAGGCTTAGAGATGGGGCACAGAACAGATCTTGGTAAACAAAAGTGCTTATTAAACAATATACATTATGCACAGAGTAGGTTACGGTTCCTGCATGATGGCATAGAGTGAGTCTGTATGTCACATAATCTGACCTCACTTGCTGTGATGTCATCAGCTATCTTATTGATAGCTGCTGCCTAATGCAACACCTCCCTGCAAGTGTTCAACCTATAGCTGAATGTTTTTTTCCCCTTTCCAATCATTACTATGTCTACATTTCTCTTCTTTGCCCTGCATCCCATTTCCTCACCACCAAGTCTGTTGGGGATTAGGCTTCAGTGTCGATATTGTTCTCAGCCCCCATGGAAAATGGCTAAGAATGGTGCTGGGTATATGCTTCTTTCTTAGGAACTGAGATGAACATCATCTGTTCCTTTTTCTTTGGGGACGTTCCCCATAGTAGAATGCTGCTCTTGTTGGTGGAATTAACCATTTGTTTTGTTTTGCTGGGTGTGCTTCTTCCTGTGAATTGAATGTCACGTGGCCACAGCGTCTGTTGTCTTATAAGTGATTGAGCACCATCTTCCAGCAAACCACGTAATGTGTTGTGTGCAATTTTGTCAGCAAAACTAGATTTTGGGGCCCCAGTGTTGTGGTCTTTTTCACTGTCATTGGGACTGTTTCTGCCACATCCTCATGTGTATTCATTGGTGAAATGATTCCTGGAATGACAGGACTAATATATGAAGAAACTTGATCGGTTAGGACTCTATTCATAGGAGTTTAGAAGAATGAAGGTGGGACCTCATAGAAACCTAGAAAATCAAAGTTCTTGAATAGATTTGTAGCTCGGGTCATAGATGCTGTGGTTGGTTCACTTGCGGAGCTGGCTCGTTTGTTTGCAAACATTTTCATTACCCTGTTTGGTAACATCATCAGTGCAGCTCCCAATGAGGCGCTGTTGTGTTCTCCCGCCTGGTGTTTAAACTTGCGTGTCCATTGGAATTCATTGCTTCATTTCTGGTTTTTCTTTGCAGTGGTGTATATATAGGGTTTAATTCTACATGTTCATTGATAGCTTTTTTGGCGGAGAACGAAGCCTCTAGATATTCCCATGCTTGTCTCTGTTTGGCCTGTCCTAGTATCCTGATGCTGTCTCAATCAAACCGGTGGTTCTCCTTATTCAAGTGAATGGAGACGAGTGAGGTGGTGTTCGTTGGTGTTCATGTATCCTTGTGGCCAGTTTCCTTCCTGTCTGACCAATGTAATGTTTGTTGCAGTCTTTGTGTGGGATCTTGTACTTCATGTTGGTTCTGTCCATAGTGGGTAAGGGGCCTTTGGTTCAAGTTAGCAGTTGGTGTAGGATTGACATTGGTTTGTGTGCCACAACTTGAACCAAAGACCCCTTACCCACTATGGACAGAACCAACTTGATACCCAAGATCCCATGCAAAGACTGCAACAGATATCAGACTGGGCAGAGAGGAAGGAAACTGGCCACAAGAATACATGAACACCAATGAACAACAAAAAGGCATGACCAGTACTCACTCCTCTCCATTCAAATGAATAAGGAGAACCACTGCTTTGATTGAGACAACATCAGGATACTAGGACAGGCCAAACAGAGACAAGCATGGGAATTTCTAGAGGCTTAGTTCTCTGCCAAGAAGACCATTAGTAAACACAGAATTAGACCTTACATATATACCCCTGCAAAAAAAGAGCCAGAAATAAGGTAACAAATTCCAAAGGACACCAGAGTTTAAACACCAGGTGGGAAAACACAACAGCACTTCATCAGAGGTTGCACTGATGATGTTACCAAGCAGGCTAATGAAACATCTGCGAACTAACGAACCAGCTCGGCGAGCGAACCAACCACAAGACGAGGCAGGATAAACACAGGAAGGGTGTTTCCAATGACTGGGGAGCCCATGACCAGGGTGACAGTTTAAGGATATGGAGTAGGCCATTTAAGACAGATGAGGAGAAATTTATTCACCAGAGAGTGTTGAGCCTATGGAATTCGCTGCCGCAGAAAGTGGTTTAGTCCAAAACATTGAATGTTTTCAAGGAAGAATTAGTCATAGTTCTTAGGATGAAAGAGATCAGAAGGTATGGAGTGAAAGCAGGAAAAGAACACGGAGTAGAATGATCAGGTCTAATCATATTGGATGGCAGTGCAGACTCAAAGTGGTGAATGGCCTACTTCTGTTCCTATTTCCTGTCCTTTTATTTTTCTGTGAACTGGCAGAGAGTCTTCGCTTTTTGATTATATCTGTAGATGAATCTCCATCTATGCTGATCTGAGCTCAATCTTCTGGGTGACCCTTCAACATTCTTCCCTGAAGAAGTGGTCTGCAGAAGTTCTTTCATAACTTGTATTAAGCTCATCTTTAATACCTTCTGGGTTCACGATGGAGTAATTTTCCAGTTGTGCAGTATCTTTGAAGTGCCCTCTCAAGCTTCCTGTTACCACATGATGCTTTAGGCTGGAGCTTGCATTTGGCATATCTTATAAGGCTTCAGTGATACAGTTATGATGTAGAGGTGCCAGTATCGGATTGGAGAGGACAAAATCAGGAGTCAAACAACACTAGGTCATAGCCCAACAGGTTTATTTGAAACCACAAGCTTTCAGAGTGCCACTCTGCCACCTGACAAAAGAGCAATGCTCCAAAAATTTGTGATTTCAAATAAACCTGTTGGACCAAAACCTGGTGTCGTGTGACTTCTGATTCAGTGATACAGGTTCTTATTGTTTGAAAGCAATTCATCCTGTATCTGTCCTGAGGGCTCCGACATTGCTGACAGCCCAGTTGTTCCTTGCTTTCCTTTGGCTCTGGCATGCCACGATTTCTGTGCGTGACTGGCAAAAGGAGTGTAGTTGCATGCTGCCCTTTGCACTTTCTCATTCATTGATTGTTTTGTGAAACAAAGGGATATTCTTGAATTTCTTGGGCAGTCTGGAAGGCCCTGTATTGGGTTGTGCAATTTCCATGAGTTCCTGGAGATTGTCCTATGTCATTGTCTCTAAATGAACAGTGCGAGGTCTAGAGCCTCCAGTTTTGTTTGATGCTGTGGTTAGTGATGGCCTGGCCTACATTTTTATCTCTCTGTTCCCTAATGGCTGGTGTATGTTCTGGGATATGTCACTGTGCCTGCTGATGTGGAATGTTGGGGGTTGAGGGTGTTGGTTTGGTTTGTTTGCATCCTGTGAGTAGATGAGCTACAAGGTCATACATACTTTCCTGCTCAACAATAATTTGGAAAGATGTAGAGAATATGGGAAATTTC
This sequence comes from Stegostoma tigrinum, assembly GCF_030684315.1. Taxonomy (NCBI): domain Eukaryota; kingdom Metazoa; phylum Chordata; class Chondrichthyes; order Orectolobiformes; family Stegostomatidae; genus Stegostoma; species Stegostoma tigrinum. The sequence continues at coordinate 19,645,023 of NC_081369.1, forward strand.
TCATTGCTGTGTTAGAGTCTCGCAGTCAGGTGGTCTAAAGCCTCAATGGAGGCATACTGTTGAGGATTGGAAGATCTCTGGTCTCATCTGCATGGTGGAGAGCCTAGCAGGAAAGAAAGCAGAGCAGAAATGGGGGTGTGGATTAATGGATCAGCAGTTTCGGTGGGTAATTCAGGAGGCACAGGAGAAAGACATCCCAAGTAAGATGAAGTATACTAAGGGGAGAATGAGGCAACCATGGCTGACAAGGCAAGTCAGGGACATCATCAAAGTGAAAGAAAGAACATGTCATGCACAGAAATCGTGGAGTGCCAGAGCCAAAGGAAAGCAAGGAACAACTGGGCTGTCAGCAATGTCGGAGCCCTCAGGACAGATACAGCATGAATTGCTTTCAAACAATAAGAACCTATATCACTGAATTAGAAGTCACACGACACCAGATTTTGGTCCAACAGGTTTATTTGAAATCACAAATTTTTGGAGCATTGCTCTTTTGTCAGGTGGCAGAGTGGCACTCTGAAAACTTGTGATTTCAAATAAACCTGTTGGTCTATGACCTAGTGTTGTTTGACTTCTGACATTGACATGCAATGCGGTGAAGATTAGTAAGAAGCCAGAAGTTTGGGATGACTTGAAAACCAGCAGAGGATAACTATAAAAAGCAATAAGGGGGTAGAAGATGAAATATGAGAGTAAGCTAGCTAGTAATATAGAACCTCAAGAGAGTCAGGAGACAGAGGTGTCTGTGGAGTGATCACTAGTGCTAATATGTTACCTTCAAGATCATGAGCCTTTATTTTCTACAATAACCATCTGCCTTCAGGAAATTGCAGCAATCTATGATTTCAATGAACATTACATCCACCAGTTCCGCTTTATCCATTGCAAATATTTCCTCAAAATATTCAAATAAGTTGGTTAAATGAAACAATGCTAACTCTGCCTGATTACCTTGAACATTTTCTAAGTGGTCTGCTAATGTCTTCAGTAATAGCTTTTAATATCTTGCTTATGTCAGATGTTAAGCTCACTGGCCTTAGTTTCCTCCTTTCTGTATCTCTCACTTCTTGAATCCAGAGTTACTAAAATGTGAGGCTGGATGAACACAGCAGGCCCAGCAGCATCTCAGGAGCACAAAAGCTGACATTTCAGGCCTAGACCCTTCATCAGAGAGGGGGATGGGGTGAGGGTTCTGGAATAAATAGGGAGAGAGGGGGAGGCAGACCGAAGATGGAGAGAAAAGAAGATAGGTGGAGAGGAGAGTATAGGTGGGGAGGTGGGGAGGGGATAGGTCAGTCCAGGGAAGACGGACAGGTCAAGAAGGTGGGATGAGGTTAGTAGGAAGGAGATGGAGGTGCGGCTTGGGGTGGGAGGAAGGGATGGGTGAGAGGAAGAACAGGTTAGGGAGGCAGAGACAGGTTGGACTGGTTTTGGGATGCAGTGGGTAGAGGGGAAGAGCTGGGCTGGTTGTGTGGTGCAGTGGGGGGAGGGAACGAACTGGGCTGGTTTTGGGATGCGGTGGGGGAGGGGGAGATTTTGAAGCTGGTGAAGTCCACATTGATACCATTGGGCTGCAGGGTTCCCAAGCGGAATATGAGTTGCTTTTCCTGAAACTTTCGGGTGGCATCACTGTGGCACTGCAGGAGGCCCATTTTGGACATGTCATCTAATGAATGGGAGGGGGAGTGGAAATGGTTCGCGACTGGGAGGTGCAGTTGTTTATTGTGAACCGAGCGGAGGTATTCTGCAAAGCGGTCCCCAAGCCTCCGCTTGGTTTCCCCAATGTAGAGGAAGCCTCACCAGGTACAATGGATACAGTATACCACATTGACAGATGTGCAGGTGAACCTCTGCTTAATATGGAAAGTCATCTTGGGGCCTGGGATAGGGGTGAGGGAGGAGGTGTGGGGACAAGTGTAGCATTTCCTGCGGTTGCAGGGGAAGGTGCCGGGTGTGGTGGGGTTGGAGGGCAGTGTGGAGCGAACAAGGGAGTCATGGAGAGAGTGGTCTCTCCGGAAAGCAGACAAGGGTGGGGATGGAAAAATATCTTGGGTGGTGAGGTTGGATTGTAGATGGCGGAAGTGTTGGAGGATGATGCGTTGTATCTGAAGGTTGATGGGGTGGTGTGTGAGAACGAGGGGATCCTCTTTGGGTGGTTGTGGCGGGGGCGGGGTGTGAGGTATGTGTTGCGGGAAATGTGGGAGACACGGTCAAGTCGTTCTCGACCACTGTGGGGGGGAAGTTGCGGTCCTTGAAGAACTTGGACATCTGGGATGTGCGGGAGTGGAATGCCTCATCGTGGGAGAAGATGCGGTGGAGGTGGAGGAATTGAGAATAGGGGATGGAATTTTTGCAGGAGGGTGGGTGGGAGGAGGTGTATTCTAGCTAGCTGTGGGAGTCGGTGGGCTTGAAATGGACATCAGTTACAAGCTGGTTGCCTGAGATGGAGACTGAGAGGTCCAGGAAGGTGAGGGATATGCTGGAGATGGCCCAGGTGAACTGAAGGTTGGGGTGGAAGGTGTTGGTGAAGTGGATGTACTGTTCGAACTCCTCTGGGGAGCAAGAGGAGGCGCCAATACAGTCATCAATGTAACGGAGGAAGGGGTGGGGTTTGGGGCCTGTGTAGGTGTGGAAGAGGGACTGTTCCACGTAACCTACAAAGAGGCAGGCATAGCTTGGGCCCATGTGGCTACCTATGGCCACCCCCTTTGTCTGTAGGAAGTGGGAGGAATCGAAAGAGAAGTTGTTGAGGGTGAGGACGAGTTCTGCTTTCCGGAGAGACCACTCTCTCCGTGACTCCCTTGTTCGCTCCACACTGCCCTCCAACCCCACCACACCGGGCACCTTCCCCTGCAACCGCAGGAAATGCTACAATTGCCTCCACACCTCCTCCCTCACCCCTATCCCAGGCCCCAAGATGACTTTCCATATTAAGCAGAGGTTCACCTGCACATCTGCCAATGTGGTATACTGCATCCACTGTACCCGGTGTGGCTTCCTCTACATTGGGGAAACCAAGCGGAGGCTTGGGGACCGCTTTGCAGAATACCTCCGTTCGGTTCGCAACAAACAACTGCACCTCCCAGTCGTGAACCATTTCCACTCCCCCTCCCATTCTTTAGATGACATGTCCATCATGGGCCTCCTGCAGTGCCACAATGATGCCACCCGAAGGTTGCAGGAACAGCAACTCACATTCCACTTGGGAACCCTGCAGCCCGATGGTATCAATGTGGACTTCACCAGCTTCAAAATTTCCCCCTCCCCCACCGCATCCCAAAACCAGCCCAGTTCGTCCCCTCCCCCCACTGCACCACACAACCAGCCCGGTTCTTCCCCTCCACCCACTGCATCCCAAAACCAGTCCAACCTGTCTCTGCCTCCCTAACCTGTTCTTCCTCTCACCCATCCCTTCCTCCCACCCCAAGCCGCACCTCCATCTCCTACCTACTAACCTCATCCCACCTCCTTGACTTGTCCGTCTTCCCTGGACTGACCTATCCCCTCCCTACCTCCCCACCTGTGCTCTTCTCTCCACCTATCTTCTTTTCTCTCCATCTTCGGTCCGCCTCCCCCTCTCTCCCTATTTATTCCAGAACCCCCACCCCATCCCCCTCTCTGATGAAGGGTCTAGGCCCGAAACGTCAGCTTTTGTGCTCCTGAGATGCAGCCGGGCCTGCTGTGTTCATCCAGCCTCACATTTTATTATCTTGGATTCTCCAGCATCTGCAGTTCCCATTATCATTGAATCCAGGGTTTATTGCTTTTGAGATTCTGTTTCTTAATTTGGAGCCTGATTTCTTGCATTAACTATGCAGAATCGCTTTCCTTGTTCTACCTATGTTTTTGGTATCTACATCTATCATGCTGATATATCGACCATCAGCTCCCCACCCCACCCTGACTCTATGTTCTTCTCTGATCTTATGCAGCTGTCTTATCACAAAGCCTTCTGGACTTACACTCTTTGCTATAAATAACAGTGTTAGTTCCCCTCATAAGACTGTCCCCTTCTACCATTAATATTCCTTTTTGCTGCCCTGCTCTGGAATGGTTTGCTGTTACATCGTGGCAAGTTCAGGAATCTCACCAAAACTGTTATCCAAACAAGTTGGAAAAAACCTGTTTCACAATTGCAAAGGCTGGTGCATCTATACTCATGCTATCTTGGTCCCCTTACCTGCCTCACTCGTAGTCATACTCTCCTCTTCCTGACCAGTGAGCAAATCAGAAGACCCTATTCTAAGGAATGTGACTACTTCCTGAGAAAAAGTGTGCAGGTAATTCATCCATCCCTGAAGTGTTGCAGTCTGTGTCGTTTGGCCCCTAGCTCAGAGTTAAAGTTACTCGAGCTGCAAATACTTAGTGCAGATGTCATTGACCTTGATTATGCTGACATCCAGGAGATCCTACATTTCACAATTCAGGCACATCACATGCACTGCCATCCTAATATGTTTTAATTAATCATTTTTTTCCTTCAATTATACATTTTATTTTATATATATAATTTTAATCTTAGCACCAGTTCCTGTACAATTGTTATGGAGTTGTTCAAGATGGAGGCAGAGTAAGCAGAGCAGTGTTGTGATTCCTGGGCTCAGGTGTCCGTGGCTCATCCGCTTTTCCTTTTTCTTCCTTTCTTTTTGTTCCATTTCCTTTTTGCTCTTTTTTGGCTTACCGTCTTGTGGATAGCTTGGACAGCATTGGCAGTGGTGAGTTATTCAGCAAGTCAGAAGCAAGCTTCCGCCCCTGGCAGCAATGACAGCAGAGGGAGGCAAGATTGGGCCTAATGCCTAGTGTGGGAGCTGGCAGCAGCAGCGGCGGCTGCATTGCGTGGTGGGCATTATGTTGAGTTTGGGTCCGGATTGACACCTGGCACCTTCAGCTGCAGAGCTGACTCATAGTGGCAATGGTGTCCGTGGAAGCAAAGTTGTGCTGAAGAATGGCTACATGGTTTCATGGCAGCAGTTCGGCTAAGTTTTGCTTCATGCTGGTGTTGGACTCAGCATCAGGATGGAAGAGTCTGAATCCAGGCCCATGGCCAAGGCACTTAACAAGGACTGTAAAGTTGAACCTTAAACTTTATTTTGTTATTTTTTACACTTATGCTCTATGTCTTGGTTTCTTTTCTGTGTTTTCAACTAGCGGTGACATTAAACATCACTTTTCACTTTATTTGTAACAAATGTGTTCAATCAATATTAAAACTTAACAACAAAATAGACCATAATCACTTACCTAATACTTAACGAGTAGCTAGTTTTTTCCCTTATTGTGAAGTAAGAACTAATTCTAACAGAATAAGAAGGTTGGAATGAGCAAGGAAACACCTATTTTCCCTCCTCGGCTAACTCCCAGCACACTATTCAAAATCACACATGAATGAACAGAACTAATCTAATATAATGAAAAAGGTATTTCTTTATTTTCCTGAACATGCAAAAATAAAGTCGATGTAACTTTCCAATCAAGCACAAACTTTGCTGCAAGCTTTATCGCTTACCTTCCTGGTGAGGTTGTTACAGACTTTAAAACCAATGGATACTTTGCCTGGGTGTACTTTCTATTGACGGTTGGCTTAGAAGTTGTTTTTAATTTGTCCTTTTTTTTCAATATAGGTTTCAAACCTGTTTACACGAGATGAAATGGATGAGGTTAACAATGATCTCACTCCTGTATTGAAGCAGGAGTTTCCAAGACGGCCTGCAACAAACGAGAACCTGTATGAATACTTCATGAGCCGGGTCCGGCAGAACTTGCATGTCGTGCTTTGTTTCTCACCAGTCGGAGAAAAGTTTCGTAATCGAGCTTTGAAATTCCCAGCATTGATTTCTGGGTGTACAATGGATTGGTTTAGCCGTTGGCCAAAGGTTGCCCTAATTGCAGGTGGGATCATATCTCAGCGCACAGGAAATGATGTAACAATAGTCAAGATTCAACATTTTCAATGAATGCCTTAGTGTCATATCCAAAAAAGCCAGAGGTGACCTATCACACAATCATGTGCTTCTCAGCTCATTATCAATGCAAGCCAAATGCTGCATGAGTTACTTTAGAAAACATAGTGAGTGAGCCAGAAGAGCTTCATGCAGGTCGGGATTTACAAGGGGGTGGGTTCAGTGAGGTGTGGGAACTGTAAAGTGCAGAGAGGGGCTGGTATGTTGCTTGAGTGGCTGAAAAGTCAGGAGAGGGAGAATACGTTTTCAAGCATCTAAAATAAAAGAATACTCACCTAGCTGGCAACAGAAAACTGAAGTAATTAATCCTTTGCAAATTAATGTTGACTCCATGGATTAAAGCTTCAACCGTTCTGGATGTAATTTAAGGATAACGGATAAACCTTTTAGGACTGTGATGAGGAGAAATTTCTTCACCTTGAGTGTTGGGCTTCTGGAATTCACCACCACAAAAAATGGTTGAGGCCAGAGCATGTCTGTCCTGAGGAAGGAGGTAGCTATGCTGTTGTGGCTAAAGGGATCAAGAAATATGCAGGGAAAGCGAAATGAGGGTGTGGAGTTCGATGATTAGCCATTAGCACATTGAATGATGGAGCAGGCTCAAGGGTAGAATGACTTACTTCTGCTCCTATCTTCGATGTTTCCAGGGAGCAACTATGTGATGGAGATTTAATGGTATGACTTTAATGAACATTGAGTAAATGGTATAATTTAATATGAAACAGTTTTATTTCACAGAGATTTGCATTTATGTCCTATCACATCTCATATGCTATGAATTTCTTGAGTTGCAGTGACTGCAATGGAGACAAACATACAATGATTTAGCTGTGATTTCACCAACCCATCGAAAACACTATTTAAAGTGATAGTATTTTTCACAGTCTGTTATTTTTTTAAAAACTATTTGTTCCTAACTTGTATCAGGTGTCTTGTGACAATTTAAATGCCATTGTATTCAGGAATTTAATACTTTCCTTTTGTGTTTTGACTTTAAGTTTGATGGATTGGTGAAAAATATTGGGAATATTGATGTAGTCTGCTTCTGAGTGTCTAATTCTCTGTATAACAACTTAAGTACAAAGGGTATTGTTACTAATGCAGGAATTTGTGACACTGAAAAAGTAGCCACTGGAAACCAGAAGGTAGCACTCGAGAAACCACAAGAGAAGCATTATTTGACCCTTGGACAGCAAGCAGTATCACAGGAGAATGAATGATCTCCTGCTGTCTGCAAACATAAGTGACACTGACTTGTCTCCACTGCTACAAACTCGCATCACTTACTCTCGCTCTGCCGCTCCATAACCTGCAAAAGTCTGCATCACTGACATGACGTACTGTCAAGGTCTCATACCCATCTAATTCCCTTAAACTACTAAACCCTCCTGCCTACTTAGTTACTGGGGTGG